>NC_135234.1:322353703-322653703 GCF_051348905.1 Ranitomeya variabilis
GTACACCTCGCACACACACGGCTCCGCTCTGTACACCTCGCACACACACGGCTACGCTCTGTACACCTCGTACACACACGGCTCCGCTCTGTACACCTCGTACACACACGGCTCCGCTCTGTACACCTCCCACACACACGTTTCCGCTCCATGCACCTTGCACAAACCCAGCTCTGCTCCATACACCTCATAGACACACATGACTCCGCTCCATACACCTTGCACACACGGCTCCACTCCGTACACACCCAGCTCTGCTCCGTACACCTCATACACACACGGCTCCGCTCTATACACACACGGCTCCGCTCCATACACCTTGCACACACCCAGTTCCGCTCCATACACCTCGTACACACCCAGCTCCGCTCCATACACCTTGCACACACGGCTTCCGCTCTGTACACCTCATACACACACAGCTCTGCTACATCCACACAAACCACTCCTGACCCCACACAAAACCTTACCCTCGTCCAGCACCATGAGAACCAGCAGAGTCCTGCACTACAGCCCTTGATCATGTGACTCCTGACTCCTCCCCTCCTGTGACCTCATCACAGGTCCTGTGCGCACGGAGCAGCGGCAATAACAGCTGTGGTGTGCGGCTCTCTGCGGTGGAGGGGCTCTGCTGTGGGGTAATTACGCTGCTGGGATTCCACGCGCAGCACTTTCTCTGAGCCGGCTGTCAATTTGACAGCCGGCTCAGAGAACGGGACTATCTCAGTGTGGGGGCGGCAGAATGCAGCCGACGAGGAGCCTCCTTGGACCGCCGCCGCATCATCAGGCGGCCCGCTGGCGCCCCCTTGTCGGCTGCGCCCGGGGCACATGCCCCGGCTGCCCCCCCGGGTACGCCACTGCGACTATGTAATGAATAAAGATTTACAGCTGGAATATTTCATTCATTCAGTGTTACCAGGTATCACAAACAACACAACACACTTCACACTCCAGTCCACCAGGGGGAGCTATGCTCCTATCTATTAGGGCACTCCTCACAATTAGGTAAAACTGGTGGTTTGGATAGAAAGTTAGACAGACGCTGACTGGGCTTCTCCCAGGCAGCACGCTGTGAGACAGAAGCTGACTGGGCTTCACCCAGGCAGCACCCTGTCAGGCAGCCAGAGGGGAAGGAGGAACATCTACAAGCTGCAGACAGAGAGAGATCCCTGACAGGGGTGGGATCCTGTCAGAGGCCAAGACAGAAGGCCACAGAGCTGCGCCTGCCCCACGTGCGGCAGCATCCTAAGGAAGGACACGAAAGAGAATTGTATTGTAGCGGGTGAGAAACAAAGTCATAGCACAAGGAGAGGAATCCAGAGGGAGTTCTGCCCTGTAAAAGGCTGCCTCCTTCTGAGGCGCAGAATCGGGTAGCCAGAATACCGAGGGAGCAATCGTCTCCAAGCCTTGCTCCAGAGACTAGCAGGACAGTTAATTCCACGTTGGCTGCCCGACCATATACCCAGGAGGCACGGTGGCAACTTGTGGGGGCTGGGGCATCGTAGGGTCCCTGTAAAAAGCCTCAGGCCACCAGTCATACGGGATTGTCCTATCCGTACCATCTGGGGGACAGAGAGAAAGAGAAATAACATCTAGAACACCAACATCAATTGTGAGGACCTTACCGAGAAGCTCATCAGGGAGGTACTACAACACACAGGCGCTAGAGGAAGGCTATTGAATTCCACCTGGATAAGGGGACTCTGGATTTGCCTTCAGACCGGCCGGACTCTGCCTACCCTGTGGTCTGTACCCTGGACTGTGCATGCTGAAGCCTTCAGTAAAGGTAAAGAGACTGCAACCTTGTGTCCTCATTATTCACTGCGCCTTACATCATCCACCATCCACCATCTACACTCTGGGAAGCCCTGGGGATACACTCCACCTGTGGGAAGGTATACCATCTAGCTGCCATTACATCACCCCAGCGGACCCCTAAGCAGCGTCGGTCACCCTGACCGAATACCACAGGTGGCGTCACGAACATTATCCTATAAAAACTCTTCCTTTCATTGGACTCCCCTCAAAGGGCCACGGACTGGGTCGGGCCACCTTGACATTCCCCGAACCGAAGGACCCCGGTACCGAGTACCCCATTGCTCTTACGTGGGGGCGCTCCATATATATATATATATATATATATATATATATATATATATCTACTATATAATTGTCTAAGGCTACGTTCACATTTGCGGTCGGCGCCGCAGCGTCGCCGCATGCGCCCCTTTATTTAACATTTTTGCGCCGCATGCGTCCCTGCGGCGCCCGCGTCCGGGCGCAGAGGACGCAGCAAGTTGCATTTTTGCTGCGTCCAAAATCAATGAAAAAAAGGACGCATGCGGCGCAAAACGCAGCGTTGTGCATGCGTTTTGCTGCGTTTTTGTTTGCGTTGTGCGTTGCGGCGCCGACGCTGCGGCGCACAACGCAAATGTGAACGTAGCCTAAGGGTCACTTCCGTCTTTCTGTCTGTCCTTCTGTCTGTCTGTCACGGAAGTCCCAAGTCGCTGATTGGTCACGGCAAAAAGGCCACGACCAATCAGCGACAGGCACAGTCCGGCAGCAAAATGGCCGCTCCTTACTCCTCGCAGTCAGTGCCCACTCAATACTCCCCTCCAGTCAGCGCTCACACAGGGTTAATGGCAGCGTTAATGGACCGCGTTATGTCGCGGTGTAACGCATTCCGTTAACGCTGTTATTAACCCTGTGTGACCAACTTTTTACTATTGATGCTGCCTATGCAGCATCAATAGTAAAAAGATCTAATGTTAAAAATAATAAAAAAAAAATAAAAAATCATTATATACTCACCTTCTGTCGGCCCCCCGGATACAGCCCAGGCCTTTCCCGCTCCTCGCGACGCTCGGGTCCATGCATTGCGGTCTCGCAACATGATGACGTAGCGGTCTTGCGAGACCGCTACGTCATCATCTCGCGAGACCGCAATGCACTCTTGGGAGCGTCGGGCACAGTCCGGCCGCGAAATGGCAGCTCCCTACTCATCTGCACTCAGTGCCCCCTCTATACTCCCCCACCCCCCCAGTCAGCGCCCGCCACCCACATAGCGTTGTAGCAGTCCGTTAAACCGACTGCGTTATAACGCGGTGTAACGCAGTCTGTTAACGCTGCTACTAACCCTATGTGACGAACTTTTTAATATTGATGCTGCCTATGCAGCATCAATAGTAAAAAGATATAATGTTAAAAATAATAAAAAATCATTATATATCACTGTCGCCTCCGCAGCAGCTTTTACGGCAGCTTGCGATGCTACGGTCCCACCATTTAGCTGATTGGTCGCTGCCAGCCGGCTCGACCAATCAGCGACATTGGCGCGGGATTAAATCCCACTTCGCTGATTGGTCGCGCCGGCTGACCGCGACAAATCAGCGACGTTGGCGCGGGATCTAATGTTAAAAATAATCAAAAATAAAAAAATCATTGTATACTCACCTTCTGTCGGCCCCCCGGATCCAGCCCAGGCCTTTCCCGCTCCTCGCGACGCTCCGGTGACCGGTCCATGCATTGCAGTCTTGCGAGATGATGACTTAGCGGTCTCGCGAGGCCGCTACGTCATCATCTCGTGAGACCACAATGCACTCTTGGGACCGGAGGAGCATCGGTAAACGCTTGGGCTGGATCCGGGGGGGCCGACGGAAGGTGAGTATATAACTATTTTTTATTTTAATTCTTTTTTTTTAACAGGGATATGGTGCCCACATTCCTATATACTACGTGGGCTGTGTTATATACTACGTGGGCTGTGTTATATACTACGTGGGCTGTGTTATATACTACGTGGGCTGTGTTATATACTACGTGGGCTGTGTTAGATACTGCCTGGGCTGTGTTATATACTACATCTCTGTGCTATATACTATATGGGCTGTGCTATATACTACATGGCTGTGGTATATATTACGTGGCTGGGCATTATGCTACATCGCTGTGCTATATACTACGTTTCTGTGCTATATACTACGTGGCTGTGCAATATATTACGTGGCTGTGCAATATACTACGTGGCTGTGCAATATACTACGTGGCTGTGCAATATATTGCATGGCTGGGCTATATACTACGTGGCTGTGCAATATATTACGTGGCTGTGCAATATATTACGTGGCTGTGCAATATATTACGTGGCTGTGCAATATATTACATGGCTGGGCAATATACTATATGGCTGGGCAATGTACTATGTGGCTGGGCAATATACTATATGGCTGGGCAATGTACTATGTGGCTGGGCTATATACTATGTGACTGGGCAATATACTCTGTGGCTGGGCAATATACTCTGTGGCTGGGCAATATACTACGTGGTTGGGCAATATACTACGTGGCTGGGCAATATACTACGTGGCTGGGCAATATACTACGTGGCTGGGCAATATACTACGTGGCTGGGCAATATACTATTTGGTGGGTAATATACTACGTGGCTGGGCAATATACTACGTGGCTGGGCAATATTCTACGTGGCTGGGCAATATACTACTTGGCTGGGCAATATACTATGTGGCTGTGCTATATACTACTTGGCTGTGCTATATACTACGTGGCTGTATTATATACTACATGGCCTGTGCTATATACTACGTGGCCTGTGCTATATACTATGTGGCTGTGCTATATACTACATGGGCTGTGTTATATACTATGTGGGCTGTGTTATACGCTACTTGGCTGTGCTATATTTCTCTGCTGTATCTGTGCATCATGAATCGTGGTATGTGTTAAAGAGGGGGGCCCACTGAGACTTTCGCCCGGGGCCCTCAAAAACCTGGAGCCGGCCCTGGCTTCACTGATTGGTCACGCCCGACCGCGAACAACCAGCGACAGGTGCAGTCCACCCGCGAATTGGCGCGGAATTTGAACCACGCTTCGCTAATTGGTCGCGGCCGGCCGAATCCTTTGTATAAATTGCATTATTCTGAAAACTTCATAAGTAAACTACATTCATATTCTAGAATACCCGATGCGTTAGAATCTGTCCACTTAGGAAGCAACACTGTTTGACAATCAATTTCACATGCTGTTGTGCAAATGGAATAGACAACAGATGGAAATTATTGGCAATTATCAAGACACACTCAAGAAAGGAGTGGTTCTGCAGGTGAGGACCAAAGTCCACATCTCAGTACCAATGCTTTCTGGCTGATGTTTTGGTCACTTTTGATTGTTCATTGTGCTTTCACACTCGTGGTAGCATGAGACGGATTCTACAACCCACACAAGTGGCTCAGGTAGTGCAGCTCATCCAGGATGGCACATCAATGCGAGCTGTGGCAAGAAGGCTTGCTGCGTCTGTCAGCGTAGTGTCCAGAGGATGGAGGTGCTACCAGAAGACAGGCCAGAACACCAGTAGACGTGGAGGGGGCCGTAGGAGGGCAACAACCCAGCAGCAGGACCGCTACCTCAGCCTTTGTGCAAGGAGGAACAGGAGGAGCACTGCCAGAGCCCTGCAAAATGACCTCCACCTGGCCACAAATGTGCATGTGTCTGCTCAAACGGTTAGAAACTGACTCCATGAGGATGGTCTGAGTGCCCGTCGTCGTGCTCACAGCCCAACACCGTGCAGGACGCTTGGCATTTGCCACAGAACATCAGGATTGGCAAATTCGCCACTGGCATTCTCTGTGCTCTTCACAGATGAAAGCAGGTTCATACTGAGCACATGTGACAGACGTGACAGAGTCTGGAGACGCCGTGGAGAACGATTTGCTGCCTGCAACATCCTTTAGCATGACTGGTTTGGCAGTGTGTCAGTAATGGTGTGGGGTGGCATTTCTTTGGAGGGCCACACAGCCCTCCATGTGCTCGCCAGAGGTAGCTTGACTGCCATTAGGTACCGAGATGAGATCCTCAGACCCCTTGTGAGACTATATGCTTGTGCGGTTGGCCCTGGGTTCCTCCTAATGCAGGACAATGCCAGATCTCATGTGGCTGGAGTGTGTCAGCAGTTCCTGCAAGATGAAGGCATTGAAGCTAAGGACTAGCCCGCCTGTTTCCCAGACCTGAATCCGATTTAACACATCTGGGACATCATGTCTCGCACCATCCACCAATGTCACGTTGCACCACAGACTGTCCAGGAGTTGGTGGATGCTTTAGTCCAGGTCTGGGAGGAGATCCCTCAGGAGACCATCTGCCACCTCATCAGGAGCATGCCCAGTCATTGTAGGGAGATCATACAGGCACATGGAGGCCACACACACACACTACTGAGCATTATTTCCTTGTCTTGAGGCATTTCCACTAAAGTTGGATCAGCCTGTAACTTAATTTTCCACTTTGATTTTGAGCATCATTCCAACTCCAGACCTCTGTGGGGTATTAGTTGTGATTTACGTTGATAATTTTTAGGTTTTCTTGTTCTCAACACATTCCACTATGTAATGAATAAAGATTTACAACTGGAATATTTCATTCAGTGATATCTAGGATGCGGGATTTTACTGTTCCCTTTATTTTTTTGAGCAGTATATATGTCACTGACATCTTTATGTATTCTATGTGTATATATATATTCTCTCTATTCTATTCTAACCTGTCAGTGTGATTTTACTGTACGTGCACATGAATTGCCAGCTTTTCTTCTATCTATATACCGTATATACTCGAGATTAAGCCGACCCTCCTAATTTTGCTACAAAAAACTGGGAAAACTTATTGACTCGAGTATAAGCCTAGGGTGGAAAATGCAGCAGCTACCGGTGAATGTCAAAAATAAAAATAGATACCAATAAAAGTAAAATTAATTGAGACATCAGTAGGTTAAGTGTTTTTGAATATCCATATTGAATCAGGAGCCCCATATAATGCTCCATACAGTTCATGATGGGCCCCATAAGATGCTCCATACAAAATACACCCCATATAATGCTCCATACAGTTTATGATGGCCCCATAAGATGCTCCATACAAAATACGCCCCATATAATGCTGCACAAAGGTTAATAATGGCCCCATAAGATGCTTCATAGAAACATTTGCCCCATACAATGCTGCATAAAGGTTGATGGTCCCATAAGATGCTCCACACATTATGGCCCAATAAGATGCCCTGCATATTATGCCCCATAAGATGATCCACACATTATGGCCCCATGAGATGCTCCATACATTATGGCCCCATGAGATGCTCCATACATTGTGGCCCCATATGATGCTCCATACGTTGTGGCCCCATGAGATGCTCCATACATTGTGGCCCCATACGATGCTCCATACATTATGGCCCCATAAGATGCTCCACACATTATGGCCCCATGAGATGCTCCACACATTATGGCCCCATGAGATGCTCCATACGTTGTGGCCCCATACATTGTGGCCCCATGAGATGCTCCATACATTGTGGCCCCATATGATGCTCCATACATTGTGGCCCCATAAGATGCTCCACATATTTGCCCCATATGCTGTTTCTGCGATTAAAATAAAAAAAAATCACATACTCACCTCTCTTCGCTCAGGCCCCCGGCACTTGCGATAGTCACCTTCCTCGTTTCATGCGCCGCTCTGTTTTCCATCCTCTGCACTGACTGTTCAGGCAGAGGGCGGCGCGCACACTAATCTCGTCATCGCGCTCTCTGACCTGAACAGTGCAGAGCATGGAAGACAGAGCAGCGCAGCGGTGGAACGAGGAAGGTGACTATCGCGCAATGCTCACCTCCCCCGATATACTCACCTGCTCCCGGCGCAGTCCCTGGCAGCGTCTCACTGTAAGATGGAGCCGGCTGCATCTTCCTGTGTTCAGCTTTCACGTACCGCTCATTACAGTTATGAATATGCGTGCATATTCATTACTTTAATGAGCGGTACCACGTGACCGCTGAACACAGGAAGAGCTGCCCGGAGACCATGGGACATGCAGGGACAGCGCCAGGAGCAGGTGAGTATGTCAACGCGCCGCTCCCCCGCCGACCCCCCCTCCGCTGACAATGACTCGAGTATAAGCCGAGAGGGTCACTTTCAGCCCCAAAAAGTGGGCTGAAAATCTCGGCTTATACTCGAGTATATACGGTGTGTATATATATATATATATATATATATATATCTATATGTGTGTGTTTTGATGAATATTTCTTTGAAAACGATGTGTAAATGACAGAGAATTTCTGTGTGTAAAAGCTCATTTTAAAATCGCATTGCAATTGGATAGCAATCTGTCTGCACTCGGATGTAAATCGGATTGTACTCTCATGACACTCGCATTACTGTCGTGCGACTCGGCAGGGAGACTCGGACCGATTGTTCATACTTTTACTGTGACTCCAGCCTTACCCTTACATGAGGCCTGTTAGACCCTGCATAATTCAGGATCTAAGGGTATGTGCACACGTTGCAGATTTTCTGCGGTTCCACAGCGTTTTTTGCGGTGCAGAAACCCTACGATCTGCAAGTGATTTACAGTACAATGTAAATCAATGGTAAAAAAAATGCTGTGTTAATGGTGTGGAAAATCTGCGGATTAAAAGAAGTAGCATGTCACTTCTTTTTTGCGGATGTGCCGCGTTTTTGTACCCATTCCATTATAGAAATCCGCAGGGGTAAAAACCGCAGTAAATCCGCAAAAAATCCGCACAAAATCCACTCAAAAAGCGCGTCAAATCTGCACCTGCGTTTTCTGCCAACAGATGCAGAATCCGCACCAGATATTCCTAAGCCTATTCCGCAACATGTGCACATAGCCTAACAGACCACTATAGCTGACTAATGCAGAGGCTGATGGTTGGCCGGGGGTCACCATAGCAAACATTGGTTCTCTGTGATTTGGTTCTTGAAGAGCACAATTGAGTGAAAGAGAACCACCTCCCTCTTATAACTATCTAGATACTGCAATTGCTAGTCACCACGGAATCCAATCGGTGTTGCCTTTGATTGAATCAACTGCAGCAGGGTGTGAGCTATAACATACAGCTGACATCACTGCTGATGGCATCGGCTCTGCTCACTTGATCACTGCACCATACAGAATGAAGCTTTGTGGAAAATCCTTACCCACTGCACTGTACTGGTACATAAATATACACTCACATTGTAATGTGTTGTTTCTTTACACATAGTCTCTCTCTGTTCTGCTTTACAATAACACCTTTCTATCTTTCAGATGCCATTTACACCATGTCATCATTTGGATTGGAAGACAGAATTTTAAGTACAGTGCCTTGCGAAAGTATTCAGCCCACTTGAACTTTTCAACCTTTTCCCACATATCATGCTTCAAACATAAAGATACCAAATGTAAATTTTGGGCGAAGAATCATCAACAAGTGGAACACAATTGTGAAGTAGAATGAAATGTATTGGTTATTTTACATTTTTGTGTAAATTCAAAAACTAAAAAGTGGGGCGTGCAATATTATTCTGCCCCTTTAAATTAATACTTTGCTGCGCCACCTTTTGCTGTGATTACAGCTGCAAGTCGCTTGCGGTATGCCTCTATCAGTTTTGTACATTGAGAGACTGAAATTTTTGTCAGTTCTTCCTTGGCAAACAGCTCAAGCTCAGTGAGGTTTGATGAAGATCGCTTGTGAACAGCAGTTTTCAGCTCTTTCCACAGATTCTTGAATGGATTAAGGTCTGGACTTTGACTTGGCCATTCTAACACTTGGATATGTTTAGTTGTGAACCATTCCATTGTAGATTTTGCTTTATGTTTGGGATCATTGTCTTGTTGGAAGACAAATCTCCGTCCCAGTCTCAGGTCTTTTGCAGACTCCAACAGGTTTTCTTCAAGAATGGTCCTGTATTTGGCTCCATCCATCTTCCCATCAATTTGAACAATCTTCCCTGTCCCTACTGACGAAAAGCAGGCCCAAACCATGATGCTGCCACCACCATGTTTGACAGTGGGGGTGGTATGTTCAGGGTGATGAGCTGTGTTGCCTTTACGGCAAACATATCGTTTGGCATTGTTGCCAAAAAGTTCGATTTTGGTTTCATCTGACCAGAGCACCTTCTTCCACATGTTTGGAGTGTCTCCCAGGTGGCTTGTTGCAAACTTTAAACAACACTTTTTATGGATATCTTTGAGAAATGGCTTTCTTTTTGCCACTCTTCCATAATGGCCAGATTTGTGCAGTGTATGACTGGTTGTTGTCCTATGGACAGACTGTCCCACCTCAGCTGTAGATTTCTGCATTTCATCCAGAGTGATCATGGGCCTCTTGGCTGCATCTCTGATCAGTCTTTTCCTTGTTTGACATGAAAGTTTAGAGGGACGTCTGGGTCTTGGTAGATTTGCAGTGGTATGATACTCCTTCCAATTTCAATATGATCGTTTGCACAGCGCTCCTTGGGATGTTTAAAGTTTTGGAAATCATTTTTTATCCAAATCCAGCTTTAAACTTCTCCATGACAGTATCACGGACCTGCCTGTTGGGTTCCTTGGTCTTCATGATGCTCTCTGTTCTTCAAACAGAATCCTGAGACTATCACAGAGAAGGTGCATTTATACGGAGACTTGATTACACACAGGTGGATTATATTTATCATCATTAGGCATTTAGGACAACATTGGATCATTCAGAGATCCACAATGAACTTCTGGAGTGAGTTTGCTGCACTGAAAGTAAAGGAGTAAAATAATATTGCACGCCCCTCTTCAGTTTTTGAATTTCCACAAAAATTTAAAATAACCAATACATTTCGTTCAACTTCACAATTGTGTTCCACTTGTTGATGATTCTTCACCAAAAATTTACATTTGGTATCTTTATGTTTGAAGCATGATATGTGGGAAAAGGTTGAATAGTTCAAGGGGGCCGATTACTTTTGCAAGGCACTGTAGATCAGTTTTCTTGCAGATGAGACCAATTTCAATCAATTGATTATCCATTTACACACAACAGTTTAGCTTGATATTGGTCTGATTAAACAGAAATTGGTCAGATATTTGTGTATGTAAAATTAACTTAAGTTGATCCCTTCATTATCTAATGATGAGGTGATTTTCTGATGACCTATTGCCTTCTCAATAATTTGGTATATAGAGGTATGACAGCGAACACTGTAGAAACATTTTCCCCTTACTTTGCAGGTTGCTTTATTTGTCCAGCAACTGCCAGGCTGTATGGAGCAAGCATGTGTCTTCAGAGAAGAGGTATGGTCTTTCACAATAAATCCTCACTTTTTCTCTTACATATATAATATGGGACTATACAAGAATATATGTCCATGGTATGTGGCTGCAGAAGGTCAGAAGAATTACTAAAGTACTATGTAAGAGAACTAAGTATATTCCAATAAATATAAGGACACACTGAAGTCAATACAGTTTGTCCCTTATTACGGTTTAAGTTATTTAATCAATTATCAGGTTATACCGTAATAATCCTCAGTATGTCTTACCAGATCCAAATTATCCTGGCAATAAAAAGACCACTGCAGTCCATTGTTGTGGCTATGGTCGACTTGCACATCCATTCGGGCGCCCATCTATCCACTGTTCCTCTGCAGCACAAATGCATTTCGATAGGTTGTTATGGTTGCCGGGGGCTTATTCAAGCCATAGTACTGGTCGGAAGTTTAGACACCACCTGTACAAGACATGAAATGGTTTTTCTTGTTCCTATTGAAATGTGAACATTGTAGATTCATTCTGAAGGGGTAAAAACTCTAGCAGCTTAATCAGGTAGTCACCTGGAATGGCTTCCCTTGAACAGGTGTGTCTTGTTAACAGTTAATTTGTGGAATCACTGGACTTCAAACCATCACGTGTGTTTTGCAGTGGCAGTGTTTGTACACAGTTCCGTTTTTTGCTAAGCTCTATTCCACAAACCCTTCATGGTTTTGCTGCCTTCAGTATGAATCTACAATGTACACATTCCAATAAGACTAAGGAAAACCATTGCATGAACAGGTGTGTCCAAACTTCTGATCGATACTGTTTATACAGTCATGGCCAAAAGTGTTGGCATCCTTTAAATTCTACCAGAAAATGAAGTATTGCTCCCAGAAAATGTGACCCTTTTCCAAAATTGTGGGTAAACCACTTTGTTTCAAGCATGTGATGCTCGATCAAACTCACCTGTGGCAACTAACAGATGTGGGTAATTTGAAAATTGCACCTGAAACCTGATAAAAAGGGGAGAAATTGACTCAATCTTTCTTTATATTGTGTGCCTGTGTGTGCCACACTAAGCATGGAGAGCATAAAGAGAAGATGAGCACTGTTTGAGAACCAAAACTGACTTAAAGGATTATTCCCATTTCGTAGATCTTCTCCCAATATGTAATAGGTGTAATGATGATGATAGCAAATACCTCTAATTAGAAATGTAGTATAGATCGTTTGATCGGCTTTGTCACTTTCCCCATGTTCAGGGCATTTCAGTAGCTTAGATATCCATGGTTACGGCCACTGGCATATTGACAGTTAGTTGTTAGTGGCCGTAACCGTGGTTGCCTAAGCACTGCAAGGCCCTGCACAAGGGATAAGCGACATAGCAAATCAGAACTATACTACATTTCTAATTGGAGGTACTTGCTAATATTATTATTACACCTACTACACATAGGAGATGGGAATTCCTCTTTATGTCCATCAAGTTCATCCTATGGCCTAACATGTTGATCTATAGCAAGGCAAAAATCTCCATGGGGGCAGATGCTAATTGACATATTAGGGGAAAAAATGTATTTCCGACTCCACATACAGCGATAAGACCAGTTCCATTGATCAACGCCCCATCTCAGAATAGTACCCATAACCTGTAATATATTTTCCAAGAAAGGCATCCAGGCCCTCCTTGATCTTTAGTGAATCACCCATTACAGCATCATATGGCAGAGAGTTCCATAGTCTCACTGCTCTTACAGTAAAGAATCTGCTTCTGTAATTGTGATTAATCCTTTTTTCCTCTAGACGTAGAGGATGTCCCTTTGTCACTGTGGCAGACCTTCAGTGGGTATGGAAAGTATTCAGACCCCTTTAAATTTTTCACTCTTTGTTTCATTGCAGCCATTTGGTAAATTAAAAAAAAGTTCATTTTTTTTCTCATTAATGTACTCTGCACCCCATCTTGACTGAAAAAAACAGAAATGTAGAAATTTTTGCAAATTTATTAAAATGAAAAACTGAAATATCACATGGTCATAAGTATTCAGACCCTTTGCTCAGTATTGAGTAAGAAGCACCCTTTTGACCTAGTACAGCCATGAGTCGTCTCGGGAATGATGTTTTTCACACCTGGATTTGGGGATCCTCTGCCATTCTTTTTTGCAGATCCTCTCCAGTTCTGTCAGGTTGGATGGTGATCGTTGGTGGACAGCCATTTTCAGGTCTCTCCAGAGATGCTCAATTGGGTTTAGGTCAGGGCTCTGGCTGGGCCAGTCAAGAATGGTCACAGAGTTGTTCTGAAGCCACTCCTTTGTTATTTTAGCTGTGTGCTTGGGGTCATTGTCTTGTTCTAAGGTGAACCTTCGGCCAAGTCTGAGGTCCAGAGCACTCTGGAAGAGGTTTTCATCCAGGATATCTATGTACTTGGCCGCATTCATGTTTCCTTCAATGACAACCAGTCATCCTGTCCCTGCAGCTGAAAAACATCTCCATAGCATGATGCTGCCACCACCATGTTTCACTGTTGGGATTGTATTGGGCAGGTGATGAGCAGTACCTGGTTTTCCCCACACATACCGCTTAGAATTATAACCGAAAAGGTCTATCTTCGACTCATCAGACCAGAGAATCTTATTTCTCATAGTCTGGGAGTCCTTCATGTGTTTTTTAGCAAACTCTATGTGGGCTTTCATATGTCTTGCACTGAGGAGAGTCTTCCATCGGGCCACTCTACCATAAAGGCCCGACTGGTGGAGAGCTGCAGTGATAGTTGACTTTGTGGAACTTTCTCCCTTCTCCCTACTGCATCTGTGGAGCTCAGCTACAGTGATCTTGGGGTTCTTCTTTACCTCTCTCACAAAGGCTCTTCTCCTACGATTGCTCAGTTTGGCTGGACGGCCAGGTCTAGGAAGACTTCTGGTGGTCCCAAACTTCTTCCATTTAAGGATTATGGAGGCCACTGTGCTCTTAGCAACCTTGAGTAATGCAGAAATTCTGTTGTCACATTGGCCTGATCTGTGCCTTGCCACAATTCTGTCACTGAGCTCCTTGGCCAGTTCCTTTGACCTCATGATTCTCATTTGGTCTGACATGCACTGTGAGCTGTGAGGGTTTGTGCCTTTCCAAATCAAGTCCTATCAGTTTAATTAAACACATTTGGCCTCCAATGAAGGAATCAAGGAAGATCACAAGGAAATGGACAGCATGTGACTTAAATATGAGTGTCTGAGCAAAGGGTCTGAATACTTATGACCATGTGATATTTCAGTTTTTCTTTTTTATTTAATTTGCAAAAATTTCTACATTTCTGTTTTTTTCAGTCAAAAGGGGTGCAGAGTGTACATTAATGTGAAAAAAAAGAACTTTTTTGAATTTACCAAATGGCTGCAATGAAACAAAGAGTGAAAAATTTAAAGGGGTCTGAATACTTTCTGTACCCTCTGTAAGTGTTTTATGAACATCATTAGAAAGATCTCTGTACTGCCCCCTCATATATATGTACATTGCAATAAGATTGCCCCTAAGCCTTAATTTTTCCAAACTGAATAACCTATCTTGATATTGCAGCTCCCCCATTCCCTTAATAACCTTGGTCGCTCTTCTCTGCCCCCACTCTAGGTCAGCCATGTCCTTCTTGCACCCCAGATACTAAAATTATACTGTGTATTCTAAGTGTAGCTGTATTAGTGACTTGTATAAAGGAAAAGCTATGTTCTTGTCATTAGCATCAATGCCTCTTTTAGTGCATCCCATTATACTATTTGCCTTGGCAGCAGCTGCCTGAGACTGATCACTAAAGTGTAGTTTGCCGTCCACCCATACACTCAAATATGTGAAACCTGATATATGAAAAAATATGAACATATAGCATTAAAAAAAAAAAAGCTATTCTTTATATTAGCATTACAAAAAATATCTAGAAATTGCATTGAAATAAATATGTAACAGAGAACAAAATTAAGAAAAAATACAATAAGCTTCACAAAACAAATCTTTGTCCAGCCTCATCAGTAAAAAATATAAACTTATGACTGCTGAAAAATGTGGAGGCAGAAATGAACACAGTTGGTCTGTCATTAAGAGGTTAAAAAATTACAAAGACTGACATGTTTTGTATGTTTGTTTTTTTCTTGACTGTGAAAAAGTCCTCTTAAGCCATCTTCATGGTTTTTTTTCTTTATTCCCACAGCAAATAGATGGTGAGGCCTTCCTCCTGCTTACGCGAAAAGATTTGGTGAAGATCTTGGGACTCAAATTAGGACCCGCACTAAAAATCTACAATTCTATTCTTATGTTCCACAGTTTGGATGAAAACTAGTGACAAAGTATTAAAAAAAAAAATTAACAAAGACAATGAGTAGTTAGTGTGAAGCTAGACTTATGTAAGTAACTGACTCTTTACTTCTCATGATAGGAAGGAGGGACATCTTGTACATGAATTTGGACAACTTTTGTTACAAAATGATTAATACCACCTTATAGAGGACGTGGACTGCCCTAAACTGACATCAGCCGTGGCGTTTGGGCTATTCGCTTTGTTTGCTCTATTGCTATGAAACCTCCTTCATCAGAGTCGGAGCATGACAAACTTGTTTCTGTGGTGCCTTACTGCTTATATTCCTAGAGAACTGTCCACTAGGGGTTAATGTCAGAAGATGACTTTTTCAGTTCTCATCAAAGAAGTAAAGTGTTTTGTTGTCACCACTGGTGTCTGTTTCAACGTTTTGTATTTGTCCTGTAAACTGAAGAATTAAGAGTTACCACATACTAAAAAATGGGTTGTCTAACCCAAGTTGTAAATTCAGAGTTGATAGGCGATGGTCCTGAATGGTGGCCCTGCCTATCGGCCAGAGAGCGGATCTGCTGCAAACTTGGTCTGTTGAAGATAATTTGGGATCCTGGCAGAGGGACAATACCCCACTTACTGTTCAGGGACCTTTCTAACAAAAAGGAATTGGCAACTCTGTCAGTTCCGAACAAGAACAAGCCGAAAAAATGTTGGAACCTTATCATACATTGCAGATTTGATTAGTTCTCTGCATCAGTATTTCAAAGTTAAGAATAAAAGGGGATGCAAAGAAAATAATTATAAATCCATTATATTTTCCTCGTGTTTAGGGGCCACTAGCACAGGACAAATACTGATGTAAAAATACTTATCTAATCTGCAATGCAGGACTAAAGCCTAAATGGCCCAAATTTCCATGCTACTTCTTTAAAGTGTGTGGGACTATTTGTGAAGAACTTGTGAGCCTCACACGCTGACACTAGTTGGGCATCAATGGCTTTTAAGTGGCGATTTATAAAGTATGACTATTGCGAGATGCAGTTACAATATTAAAAGGATTATTTCATAGTTAGGTTTTATGGCATATCTGTAGTAAATGTTATAAATATCTGATGTAGGTTCCACCTCTTTGGGACTCACACCTATATCCGGAATGAGATGAACACCTATCTCCAGAATGGGGGTTCTCCAATTCCCAGTTCTGGTCGGCATCTGACCATCAGTGAGTAGATTTGTGTTGGCAAGTGTACTTGCTGTCTTCATTCATTGCTATCGGAATTATTCCAAATAAAATTGAGAGTATTTTCATGTCTATTTTTAGAATTCCCCTAGCAATGAATGGAGGGAACTGGGTCATGTTCTGCCAACTCTTCACTCATTGATGTTTGGACGCTGGCTAGAATGGAGGATTCGAGAACCCTTGTTCTACTAATGAATTTGGGATCCATATCTATCAGACATTTTATGACCTATGCTTTGGCTATGCCTTAAATGTCTCTAGTGAGATAACTTCTTTAATATTTCTTTACTTGACCGAGTTAAGTCGAGGATAAATGGAATAAAATAGCTATAGAAACCGAGCTATAGCACCAAGCACCTGTACGTGCAGTTATTCTGTGTTGTCAGAGTCCCTTTAAGTGAACAATTGAGATGGGAATACTTCTTTAATTAAAGTGGGCTTTGAATATAATATGGAGCTGCATTTACCATAACACAAGGTAAGGCAGGTGATGGGTGGCCGTAAGGAGTGAGCAGCCTTTTTTTCTTGCACTGATCCTTATGCTACTGCCTCCACTATATAAATTGTTGCCTCCAAGCAGGAGTGTTAGGTCAGGGTTACACTAGCATATAACACTCAGCCCTGTGTTATTCTATGGGGCAGCTTACATCTGTGATTATTTTCTCATGCCGAGTTGGCATGAAAGAACTTGGCAGTAAGACTCATCTCACTTGCACCTATACAAATCTATGGGTGAATGTGAAATATCAGACTGCAGTCAGATGTCATCCCAGATGACTGACTCTGTTAGGTTTCCTTCGCATGTCAGTGTCTCTGGTACATGTGGTAATGGTTTTCATACGTCATTTCAAGTGAATGGATCTGTTCACATGTGTATCTCCACGGACCGTGTGTCCGTGGGCAAAACACGTTGACATGTCCGTTTTTTCAGCAGCAGCGCAGGCAACAAAATGTCCCGCACACGTGCACACTGACACGGATGACATCCGTGTGTCATCAGTGTGTCATCAGTGTCACACGTATTGGTGCCTGGGAATAAGCGGTACTGCTCGCGCTGATCCTCGGCGCTGGGTGCTGATGACAGCTCACATTATTGTCCCCTGCTCGCTCTGAGATCAGCTCGAGCAGGGAACAATGTTGAGGGTTGTAGTCAGCCCCAGCTGTCTACATAGAGTGTAAAATTAGGAATACATTTTTTTTTTTTTTAAATCACATTATACTCTTTGTAACACCTAATCCCCCTGAAGCCATTGTCCCCTGTAAACAAGCAAAAATTAAAAACAACAGTATCCCTCACCTGTCCAAAGTTGAAAGAATCCAGAGTGTCCCACACCGTAATCCATCTGTGTGGCATTTTCTCATCAGCATAGGCAGTGGCTTGAGGTCACCCACACTGGGGAGAATGACTCCCTGGCTTTGTGATTTCTGACGGTGAACTGCGATGATCTCACTGAGGTCAATGCAGTTCATGGGCTTGCTCTCGCTGCAGTGAGTCATTCTCCCCAGCTGTTCAGCATGAGCAGTCGCCTCAGGCCACCCGCTCATGATGATGAGCAAATGTTGCACAGATGGATATCCGCATGGGACACTCTGGATTCTTTCAACTTCGGACAGGTGAGAGTTATTGTTGTTTTTTTTATTTTTGTTTGTTTACAGGGAACAATGGCTTCATGAAATTAGGTGTTAAGGTGAGTATTATGTGATTTTTTATTTTATTCTTAATTTTACACTCTATGTAGACAGCAGGTGCTGGCTGCAACTCTCAACATTATCCCCTGCTCTCACTGATCGCAAACTCGCCAACTGTGCCGCCTTTTCTCAGGCACCATTACATGTGATACTGGTGCGGCACACACTGATATCTCTGGTACTGATTTTTCCAGTACCGGAAATATCAGAACATGTGAAAGAGCCCTTAAGCTGCATTTACACTGAACAATTATTTTGAATGAGCGTTCTTAGGAACACTTGTTTCACAATAATCTTCCCAGGAAAACAAGCCACTGGTCACCCAGTGAACAAACAAAACTCTAATTTGTTGGGTAAAATGATTTTTAAGCTTGCTCTGCCAAGACAATGTCAGCTTATGTGCACTGAACTCTATTGGGCCACGTTGAGACAATCAGTATTTGGTCAGTATTTTACATCAGTATGTGTAAGCCTAAACCAGGAGTGGGTGATAAATTCAGTAGTGGTGACGTGTTTCTATTATACTTTCCCACTGATTGTTCTTTTCCGGATTACAAATACTGATGTTAGACACCTGAATGTGGGAACGTGGCCTTATCGATCATTCAGTGTGCGTTTTGCATGGTTTGCACTTGTCAACCAGCTTTGCAATGCCCGGTGATCAGCAAACGTTTAGTGTTGCTGGTCGCTTTGGGTAACCGGACCCTTAGCCTCTCGTTTTAGATAGTTTCCCCTGCATATCCATTATTCCCAATTTTGGTAATAAATATACAGCTTCCACACACAGCTTCTGCATAGTTATAGCAAAAAATATATTTGGCAGATTTACTAATCTTACATAATATTTGGTCAGTAAACTTAAACTAGAAAGTCCTAAAATGTGCCAAATTTATCAAGAATGGTTTATGCTGGATGACAATGTAACATATCTTTATAGTGTGTGTCTGTGTACACTAGGAGTTGACTTACTATAAATTTGGAGATAAAATGCTGCCTCTGAAGCAAGAAGCAAAACGTGTCTAAAACATAAAAGAAATGTAGTGCAAGGCACGTAACACAGGGGTTTTTTTTTGTAGCAAATTATCCATTTAGCTTAGTGAATCTCCCAATTTGCCTGCTGCCACAGTTGTATTAATGTGCTTCTAGATTTTAAATTCCATTTACTAAGCATTATCAAAGGTAGGAAAAAATGACTGGTGCATGATCAGATTTGCTTGCATTTTTAGTGAAACACATATATATGCATATGCTCTGACATGACACGAAAGAACAAAATTCTTTTAAAAAAATAACCCATTTATTTTAATTTAGGACATGATGGAAATTTTTCACTAGATTTGGCCATACTGAAATCTTAAACATACTCACTTTCTGAATCCCTCCTCCCTCTTACAGACATAAGTTTCTTACACAATGCGGACACTGCTGCCTCTTTATATAACACCACAATAGCTGAAGCCCTGGAATCAGTTGCCCCTCTCACACATACCAAAGCTCGCAAAATCAACAGACAGCCCTGGCACACCACCCTCACCAAAGAATTAAGATGGGCTTCCAGGGTTGTTGAGCGGAGATGGAAAAGATCCCACTCCAACGAGCACTTCATTGCATTCAAACAGTCCCTCACTGCATTAAAGGCCACACTCGCTGCAGCAAAACAAACCTACTTCTCATCTCTCCTATCCTCCCTGTCTCACAACCCTAACCTAAACAGCTATTCAACACTTTCAATTTTCTTCTCCGTCCCCCACCACCTCCCCCCTCTCCACTTATCTCAGCTGAAGACTTTGCCTCATTCTTCAAACAGAAGATTGATAACATCAGAGAAAGCTTTTGCCTACAACCCCCACAACCTCTCTTCTTAACTGCTCAGCCCTCCAAAACCAACTTCTCCATCATCACAAAAGATCGACTCTCCACTCTACTCTCACCACCTTTGCACTTGACCTGATTCCATCCCACTTCACCCCGAACCTCATCACAGTCTTCATCCCAACCCTAACCCTTCTCTTCAACCTATCACTAACAACTGGTGTTTTCCCCTCATGCTTCAAACATGCCTCAATCACACCCATCCTCAAAAAGCCTCTCTTGACTCATCCTCTGTATCTAGCTATCGCCCCATATCACTTCTCCCCTATGCCTCAAAACTACTGGAACAACACGTTCATCTTGAACTGTCCTCCTACCTCTTCCTGCTCCCTCTTTGACCGCTTACAATCTGGCTTCTGGCCGCATCAGTCCACTGAAAGTGCCCTAACTAAAGTCACCAATGACCTATTAACCACCAAAGCCAAGTGTCACAATAATGTAAGCATACCATGGTCTGATGGATTGTTTCAGAAGGTACCATGGTTCCCAACACACTGCCTAGAAAGCTTTTTGTCTCTGTCTTGGCCTGCAGGCAACTCCCTCCCCCTGAATACAGATGTAACTTGAAACTCCAGTTTGGGACTCTGTCCCACCCCTCCCACTCGAATGCTGGAGTGTGTAGAAATCTTTTGTCTGAAAGCCATGTGCTCTCTTGCTCATGCAAATACTAGGATTTCATCAGCTCACCCAACCAGTCGTATTAGATTCCAGTTCTCAATAGACATGTGCAGAGCACGGATCACCACCAAGTTCCTGCCGGCCGACTCCCAGGTGAAAATGCAAATCACTCACTTGTCCAGCTCATGCAAATATTGAATGGAGGAGATGAAAATAGAATAAAATATTGTCCTTTATTAGCGCATCATAAAAACAATCTGCATTGTTTCAGGCAGTACTGCCCTTAGTTATAGCATGCCTGTGACTAAGGGCAGTACTGCCTGAAACAAGGCAGCTTGTTTTTATGATGCACTAATAAAGGACAAGATTTTATTCTATTTTCATCTCCTCCATTCAATATTTGCATGAGCTGGACAAGTGAGTCTCTTGCTCATGTACAACCTTAATAGTAAGGCATAACTTGACCTCAATTAGAGACAGAGATATGGAAATTATATATGTGGTATGTGCATCGGCTGGGCCATCCCACAGTGCGTTTTCTAGGCGCAGCGCCTAGCGGATATGGAGAAACAGATTGCTGCTTAACAGGGGCTCATAACCACATCATGTTTAGGCTCAAATTAATGCCCAGCTCATGCCTGGAAGAAATGTAGTTCCGAGATCGCTATATTAGGTTGCATCCTGGAGCTACAGGAGATATGAATGTTCCATAACTCTGAGTCCCTCTGAGAAAGTAGGAGTGCATTCCATAGCTCTGCCCACTCAGTGATGACACGACCAAGAGGTATAAGACCCTGAGAGCTCAGTTCTCACTAGCTTTTGACCAGGAAGCTAACTGAGAGACACTCTGTAATGCATCTTGATGTATTGCCCCTCTCCTGAGCCACATGGTCTGCCATGAGCTGAAATGATATAAGGAACTGTAAGTGTTTTTTCTTTCTGTTAATCCCTTTTTATTTGTAATCATCTGTATATACGTAATCATCTCATTTTATAATATCTTTTTACCCTTCTGTAAACACTGCCTACCTTTTTTGGAGTAAAATATAAAATTACTAGCTTTGTCTCCCTTGCTCTATAACAAACTGTCACGTCCTCTGAGGTGAATTACGCTACTAATCTGGGTTGGCTCCGGACCCGTTAATAATTAAGAAATCGGAGCTGGTGGCAGCGGATTTGTTCTGTGCGTTCGGGAGGCTTTGTAGTGACGGCGGCGTTGATAATTATTGTTCCCGCCTGAGAGGGAGTAGTTATATCGCCCTCGCTGCAGTGTGCCCCTTAGCCAGTACAAAGTAAGGCAGCCTTTCTGGCGACTAATTATCCTAGGTGCTGTACCCTGACTGACCTGAGGGTAAGGGGGGCGCCAGAGAGCTGCAAGTTCCAAACCGGAAGTGAGATATAGATAACTCCCCTTCGGAAAGAACCAGGGGCAACCAAACAACCCCGATTCGTGACAAATTGGTGTGAGTGGTGGGGATGATAAAGGTATCCTCCACGTGAACCGTGACATATTGGTGGCAGCAGTGGGATAATAGAGCATTAGTGATCGGGTTTGAGCAATCATTCCTCTCACTAAAAACATGCACAGTTCTTGCGAGGACTTGGTGCAATAACGATTTTGAGAACAAGCTCAGTGTTTACTAGTCCTGAGACAATTGTGAGAACTTGCAATTACCCCCTCCCTTTCTCTTTATTTTTCTATCCTATCTTTTATTTGGCAATGATGGCTGCAAATGGAGAAGGCTGGTACACCCAGCAGAAGAGGGACACTCTTGTTGGAGTATGGACGTACCATGGCCTGGATCCCCATGGCAAAACCAAGGCTCAATTGGTCACCGAACGGGTGCAATTTGAAGCGGACCAAGCCTAGTCTCACAGCCCAGTGGCCGCTGAAGCCAGCACAAGCGAAAATGGTGCTGCAGCAGAGGTCCAACCACTGAATGCTGGCCCTACTTGCAACCAGGGCGGATTGGACCCCAACCTGCTGGCGGCCTTGGAACAACTCCCTGCTGACGACCGTGATGGACAGCTGCAGCTGATCCAGCAATACCAGGACAGAGCCGAGCGGCAGCTGGAGTTAGCCTGACTCCAGGTTCCGAGGTCATCCCAGTCCAGTGATGAGCCCAACAGTGCTCAGACCTCTAAACCCCAGCCAGAGCACTTTCCTGTGATGGAAAAGGATGGGGACTTGGACACTTTTCTGCAGGCATTTGAGAAAGCCTGCAGACAGTACCGGCTGCCTGGGAACCAATTGGCCTGATACCTGACCCGAGGGCTAAAGCTCTGGAGGCATTTGCTTCTCTCCCGCCAGAGCAAGATAAAGATTATGAGGCCATCAAGCAGGCCCTGATAACAAAGTACCAACTGACTCCTGAAGTTTACCATAGAAAGTTCCGAAACCTCCAACGTGGCCCACACGACAGTCATAGAGATGTGGTGCATGGACTCAGGACCCACTTTTACCAGTGGATCCAAGGACTGTCAGTGACCACCTTTGAACAGCTGGGAGACCTGATGATCAAAGACCAATCTCTACATCTGTGCCCAGCTGAGGTGAGACAGTGATGGACCGAGATCCCAAAGACGCAGATAAAGCAGTTCAAATTGCCGACACCTATGAGGCCAACCATAAACTGGAAGTGCGGAAGCCAGTCACCGCCAGCTGGAGGGGGTAAGCCTGCAACTAACCCCAGTACGCCTGCCAGGCAACTCACCATAGGTCCTGTCCCCATTGCCAACAGCATCAGACCTACCACCTACCTTTGCCAGTGTTTTTCTGCAAGCAGACTGGTCATATCAGTGCCCACTGTCCAGAGAAGCAGGCTCCAGGGCCTAATGCAGCAGTTCTTTTGGTGGGTGGGGTGGTTGGGAGGGTGTATGACATGTCGCTACAGGCCTCAAGGACACCAGGGCTGAAGGAACCCCCATCCGTCCCCTGAAGAGATTATGCTGGGGAAAACCCTGTCACCGGGGATTGGGGGCATCCGCTGTCCCCTGCCAATGGCCCGGTTGTAAATAGATTGGGGTGTCGGGAGCGGGGGGGGGTGAAGGAAGTGGGGCTGTCTGATAATTTGCCCACTGATGTTTTATTGGGGACTGATTTGGGGCGGATGGTTGCATATTATGTCCCTGACGCCCCTCCCCGATCGACTGCTGATGATAGCGATGGGAAATTGCATGTGTTACCTGACAATGCTTTACCGATTAATGATGGACCTGATAATTTTTCTGAACACGCAAGGGTAAAACTAATGTTGCTGATGATGAAAATGTGCATGTGTTACCTGCTAACCATTTATTTCCTAAGAATGATGTGTTCACAGGTGTAGGAGTCCTCAGCCATGTCACTCTGTGGGGTGGGATGGCTGAGGAACCCCTAACAGGAGTAAGCGATGGTGCTATGGGAAATGGGGAGATGCATGGGAACCGTGAGGAAGGTGATGCCGTGCAACTGACCAGTGCCACACAGGAAGGTAAGTGCCCCATAAGTAGCACTGCTTCTGGGATGTTGGGGGTGGATGGGGAGGTAGTACACATAGCAGCGCCGGCTGAAGGGTCTGTGGAAATCCCCGGGGAGACAGCCTACGTAGCTGCTGTCACCCGCAGTCAGAGTGCCCGGAACGCAGATAACGTTCTGCCTTCTGGACGCTCCTCACTCACAGGTGTGACTGAACCAGAAATGGACCCAGAGCCGCTCCCAGAGGGTTCCCATGGGGAAGGGACCCTGGTGTCGCTTCTGGCTGCCCCCAGCCCCTAGCCAGGAGTTCCAGGCCGCTCTGCACTCAGATGCGAGCCTGGAGAAGTTGAGACACCTCACCGAGATGCCGACCTCCGAGACTGATAAGGAGAGGGTGTTCTGGGATGAGGGAGGTTGTACCAGGAGACAGTACTCGGAAAATCCCAAAAGGAGTGGTTGAGGGAAAGACAGCTAGTTGTCCCGCACCAATTCAGGGGTGAGTTGTTGCAGATTGCCTATGAGATCCCGCTTGCTGGACACTTGGGGATCAGCAAAACTAAGGCCCGGCTGCCTCAACACTTCTATTGGCCCAAGATGGGGACAAATGTTACAAACTATTGCCGCTCCTGTATCACCTGTCAAAGAGTGGGGAAGGCAGGGCCTGCTCTTAAGGCTCCCCTGATCCCTTTGCCAGTGACAGAGGAGCCTTTCCAGAGGAACGCGGTGGCCATCCCCAACAGCTCTGAAAAGCAATACGTCTTCACTGTGGTAGACTACGCTACCCAGAGGCAGTGGCTCTGTCCTCAACTAGGGCAGATAAGGTGGCAGATGCACTGTTTACCATCTTTTCACGGGTAGGATTTCCGAGGGAGATGCTTACCGATCAAGGGACCCAATTCATGTCTTGCCTAATGGAGGCTCTCTGTAAGAGAATGCAGGTGAAGCGTCTGGTATCGAGTGCGTATCACCCACAGACCAATGGCTTGTGTGAGCGCTTCAACGGTACCCTCAAACAGATACTACGCATGCTGGTTGAGACCCAAGGATGCGACTGGGAGCGGTACCTCCCACACCTGCTATTCGCTTACCGAGAGGTTCCGCAGGCCTCGACGGGGTTCTCACCCTTCGAGCTCCTGTACGGCAGGCAAGTCCAGGGACCCCTTAGGTTGATAAGGGAATCCTGGGAAGAGGAGCTGAACCCTTCTGAAGTGTCCATAGAGGAGTATGTCATGCGCTTCAGTGACAAAATGCAGACCTTGACGCAGTTGGTGCATGACAACATCACGCCGGCTCAGGCTGATCAGAAGCACTGGTATGACCAGAACCCCTGGGAGCGGACCTACCAGGTGGGTCAAAAGGGGTGGGTGCTGGTCCCTGTACGAAAGGATAAGCTTCAGGCAGCCTGGGAAGGCCCATTCGTCGTCTACCATCAGCTCAACCCAGTCACCTACGTGGTCACGCCTGACCACGCTCAAGGTAGCTGAAAGGTCTTTCACATCAATATGATGAAGGCTCATCACGAACGTGAAGCCTGTGTCCTACCGGTCTGCAGCCTGCCCGAAGATGGGGAGGAAGACCCCCTCCTGGACATGCTGGCCCAAGCCAAGGCTGGTGGGTCCATTGAGGACGTGGAGCTAAGCGCCTTTTTGACCGAACCCCAGTGGTCGCAGTTGTGGACCACGCTGGAACCCTTCCAGGCCGTGTTCTCCAGCCGACCTGGAAGGACTGAGTTAGTGGTTCATGAGGTGGACTCCGGGAATCATGCCCCACTATGGCGAACACCCTTTCGGATCTTCGACGAGGTGCAGCAGGTTATGCGCCAGGAGATCAATGATATGTTACAGCTGGGGGGTGATTCAGTGGTCAAAGGTGGGCCTCACCTGTAGTTCTCATGCCAAAGAAGGATCGGACCACCCAGTTCCGTGTCGACTACAGGTTGCTCAACGCCATCACAGGCTCTGACGCGCACCCAATGCCACGTATCGAGTAGCCTCTTGAGAGGTTATCTGGCGCAGAATATCTGACCATAATGGATCTGAGTCGAGGATACTGGCAGATTCCCCTGAGCCCCGACCCGCTGGAGAAGTCCACCTTTTTCACCCCCTTTGGACTGTATGAGTCCATGGTCATGGCCTTCGGCATGAAGAATGCCCCTGCCACTTTCCAGCGGATGTCAACCACCTGCTACACGGACTGGAGAAGTACTCCGTGGCGTACTTGGATGACATTGCCATCTTCAGTTCCTCCTGGAACGAACACCTGCAGCATGCTCAGGAGGTGCTCAGGTGAATTCACCAAGCCAGTCTGACCATCAAGCCGGGAAAGTGCCAGATGGGCATGAGAGAAGTCCAGTACCTGGTTCACCAGGTAGGCAGCAACTCCATAAAGCCAGAGCCTGGGAAAGATGGCCCACCTCCAAGACCAAGAAGCAGGTGATGTCCTTCCTGGGCACTGCAGGGTACTATAGGTGCTTCGTACAGAACTATAGTCGCCTGGCAAAACCCTTGCTGGACCTCACCAGGAAGAAGCTACCCCCAATAGTTGACTGGATCGATGGCTGTGAGGGGGCCTTTGAAAAGGGTTTGAAAACAGCCCTGTGCAACACTCCAGTGTTAAAAGCAGTCGACAGCAGTCGACCCTTCCTGGTGCAGACCGACGCCAGCGAGTTTGGCCTCGGTGCTGTGCTCAGCCAAGTCAACTCGCGGAACCAAGAGCACCCCGTGTTGTACCTGAGCCGGAAGCTTCTGCCGAGGGAGGTGGCATATTCCACCATCGAGAAGGAGTGCCTGGCCATGGTTTGGGCTCTGGAACATTTGCAGCCCTACCTGTACGGTCGCACCTTCACTGTGGTGACTCACCACAACCCTCTGCGCTGGCTACAAGCCATGTGTGGAACCAACGGGAGGTTGCTATGCTGGAGCCTTGCCCTCCAGCAGTAGGACTTTACAGTCCAATGAAAAAATGGGCAGGGAGCATGGCAATACAGATGGGGCAAACCTACCAAGGTGTGCATGGAGGAGTACCGAAAGGTTCTGCCTCTGCAGCTTCATCCAAAAGGGGGAGGTGTCACGATAATGTTAGAATACCACGGTCTGAGATTTTTTTCAGAAGGTACCATGGTTCCCGACACACTGCCTAGAAATCTTTTCTTCTGTCTTGGCCTGCAGGCAACTCCCTCCCCCCTGAATACAGCTCTAACTTGAAACTCCAGTGTGTGACTCTGTCCCCTCCCTCCCTCTCGAATGCAGGAGTGTGTAGAAATCTTTTGTCTGAAAGCCATGTGCTCTCTTGCTCATGTACAACCTTAATAGTAAGGCATAACTTGACCCCAATTAGTGACAGAGATATGGAAGTTATATATTTTGTATGTGCATCGGCCGGGCCATCCCACAGTGCGTTTTCTAGGCGCAGCGCCTAGCGGATAGAGAGAAATGGATTGTTGCTTAACGGGCTCATAACCACGCCGTGTTTGGGCTCAAATTAACTCCTAGCTCTTGCCCGGAAGAAGGGTAGTTCCGTGATCGCTATACGAGGTTGCATCCTTGTTGTGAACTCTATTTTTGGGCTCCCTCTAGTGGTCACAAGCGGTACTGTGTAGTGTTGTCTTTCTGCAGGTTGCAGCATCAGCTGGTTCGTTATCCTTGGTTGGTTTCCTATTTAGCTCACCTGGATACTCAGTTCCTTGCCTGCTATCAATGTATTCAGTGCTCTTGAGATTCCTTGTGTCTACCTTGCTCCCAGTCTCTCCAAGACAAGCTAAGTTTTTGTTTGATCATTTTTTGATTATCAGTGTTCATTATGTTTTTTGTCCAGCTCGCTAAAATGTGATTTCCTCGCTTGCTGGTTGCTCTAGGGGACTGAGTTTCTCCCCCCACACCGTTAGTTGGTGTGGGGGTTCTTGAAATCTCAGAGTGGATATATTGTAAGGGTTTTTTACTGACCGCATAGATTCCCTTTTCTATTTTCTTCTATCTAGTATTAGTGGGCCTCATTTGCTGAATCTGCTTTCACCCCTGTGTATGTGCCTTCCTCTTACCTCACCGTTATTATCTGTTGGGGGCTTCTATATCTTTGGGGATTATTTCTCTGGAGGCAAGAGAGGTCTTTCTTTCTCTAGGGGTAGTTAGTTCCTCAGGCTGGCTCGAGACGTCTAGGATTTTTAGGCACGTTCACCGGCTACTTCTAGTGTGTCTGGATAGGTTCAGATTTGCGGTCAGTCCAGTTTGCCACCTCCCTAGAGCTTGTCCTATGTTTGTTACTTAGCTGGAGTAATTTGTGATCCTCAACCACTAAGGATCACAACAGTTCCAGTTTGCCACCTCCCTAGAGCTTGTCCTATGTTTGTTACTTAGCTGGAGTAATTTGTGATCCTCAACCACTAAGGATCATAACAGTATAGCAGGCCTGAAAGTGTTTAATGCATCGCAGAAGTGGGATAAAAAGAAGACCTGAGTACATTTTTTTTTTTTTCCTCCCGCTTTTCCTTTGCTGCAGTCTGTTTAGCTTCTTTCATCCCCTTGAACTCTGGGTGGTTTTGAGCTCAGCTGCAGACATGAATGTTCAGACTCTGACTTCTAGTGTGGATCATCTTACTGCACGGGTGCAAAGTATTCAGGATTTTGTTATTCGTAGCCCTATGTCAGAACCAAAGATACCCATTCCTGAGTTGTTTTCTGGAGATAGATCTAGGTTTCAAAATTTTAAGAATAATTGTAAGTTATTTCTATCTCTGAGACCTCGTTCCTCTGGTGATTCCGCTCAGCAAGTTAAAATTGTTATCTCCTTGTTGCGTGGCGACCCTCAAGATTGGGCTTTCTCTCTGGCGCCAGGAGATCCTGCTTTGCTTTATGTAGATGCATTTTTTCTGGCTCTTGGACTGCTTTATGAGGAGCCTAATCTTGAGAATCAGGCAGAAAAAGCGTTGCTGGCTATCTCTCAAGGTCAGGATGAAGCAGCAGAAGTGTGATATCGAAGAGAAAAGAAAATAGCACTCACCCATTTACTTCCAGTGTGGAATAACTTTAATCCATGAAGACGAAGTTTCACATACTGTGCGGTACAGGCTAGGGCTCCCTCTCTTCATTAATGCCCTAGCCTGTACCGCACAGTATGTGAAACTTCGTCTTCATGGATTAAAGTTATTCCACACTGGAAGTAAATGGGTGAGTGCTATTTTCTTTTCTCTTCAATATCGCATCTGGATGTGTTGGCACCCGCATAATAGCACCTCCCTACCTTCCAAGCAAGCATTATCCTCCGTACACTCAAGACTGATGTCTGCAGCTGTGGTATTCTAAATAAGCACTTTCAGTGCCAGCCAGCCTTTCACCTTTTTGCAATTTACATTTTGTGAAGCAGAGGTGTATTGTCAAAAATTTCGGAAATGGTCGGTGCTTACTCAATGGAATGAGTGTGCCCTGGCTGCAAATTTCAGAGAAGGTCTTTCTGAGGCCGTTAAGAATGTTATGGTGGGGTTTCCCACCCCTACAAGTCTGAGTGATTCTATGGCTTTAGCCATTCAGGTTGATCGGCGTTTGCGGGAGCGCAAATCTGCTCATCCTTTGGCGGTATTTTCTGGACAGAGACCTGAGTCTATGCAATGTGACCGAACTCTGACTAGAATTGAGCGACAAAGTCATAGATGTCAAAATGGGTTGTGCTTTTACTGTGGTGATTCTACTCATGTTATCTCAGCATGCTCTAAACGCTTAAAAAAAAATCGCTAAACCTGTCACCATTGGTACTATACAGCCTAAATTTATTTTGTCTGTTACTTTGATTTGTTCTTTGTCGTCCTACCCGGTTATGGCTTTTGTGGATTCGGTTGCTGCCCTGAATCTGATGGATTTGTCGTTTGCCAGGCGCTTTGTCCTGGAGCCTTTGGAATTTCCTATTCCTCTGAGGGGAATTGATGCTACGCCATTGGCTGAGAATAAGCCTCAGTATTGGACGCAAATGACCATGTGCATGACTCCCGTACATCAGGAGGTGATTCGCTTTCTCGTTCTGCATAATTTGCATGATGTTGTCGTTTTGGGTCTGCCATGGCTGCAAGCTCATAATCCAGTTTTAGATTGGAAAGCTATGTCTGTGTCAAGTTGGGGTTGTCAGGGAATTCATGGCGATACTCCGTTGGTGTCTATTGCTTCTTCCACTCCTGAGGTCCCTGAGTTTTTGTCTGACTACCAGGATGTATTTGATGAGCCCAGGTCCAGTGCCCTGCCCCCTCATAGGGATTGTGACTGTGCTATAAATTTAATTCCTGGTAGTAAATTCCCTAAGGGACGACTTTTTAATTTGTCTATACCAGAGCATGCCGCGATGCGGAGTTATATAAAGGAGTCTTTGGAGAAGGGACATATTCGCCCATCCTCTTCCCCTCTTGGTGCAGGATTTTTTTTTGTGGCCAAGAAGGACGGTTCTTTGAGACCTTGTATAGATTATCGTCTTCTGAATAAAATGACAGTCAAATTTCAGTATCCTTTGCCACTATTGTCTGATTTGTTTGCTCGGATTAAGGGTGCCAGTTGGTTCACCAAGATAGATCTCCGTGGAGTGTATAACCTTGTGCGCATTAAGCAGGGAGATGAATGGAAAACAGCATTTAATACGCCCGAAGGCCATTTTGAGTACTTAGTGATGCCTTTTGGACTCTCTAATGCTCCTTCTGTGTTTCAGTCCTTCATGCATGACATCTTCCGAGAATATCTGGATAAATTTATGATTGTTTATTTGGATGACATTTTGGTCTTTTCTGATGATTGGGAGTCCCATGTGAAGCAGGTCAGGATGGTGTTTCAGGTCCTGCGTGCTAATGCTTTATTTGTGAAGGGCTCAAAATGCCTCTTCGGAGTACAGAAGGTCTCCTTTTTGGGTTTTATTTTTTCTCCTTCTACTGTGGAGATGGACCCAGTCAAGGTCCAGGCTATTCATGACTGGACTCAGCCCACGTCTGTTAAGAGTCTTCAGAAGTTCTTGGGTTTTGCTAATTTTTACCGTCGTTTCATCGCTAATTTTTCTAGCGTGGTTAAACCTTTGACGGATTTGACCAAGAAGGGTTCTGATGTGACTAATTGGTCTCCTGCGGCCGTGGAGGCCTTTCGGGAGCTGAAGCACCGGTTTTCTTCAGCTCCAGTCTTATGTCAGCCAGATGTCTCTCTTCCCTTCCAGGTCGAGGTTGATGCTTCTGAGATTGGAGCAGGGGCTGTCTTGTCGCAGAGAAGCTCTGATGGCTCTGTGATGAAGCCATGTGCTTTCTTTTCAAGAAAGTTTTCGCCTGCCGAGCGGAATTATGATGTTGGTAATCGGGAGTTGTTGGCTATGAAGTGGGCATTTGAGGAGTGGCGACATTGGCTCGAAGGAGCTAAACATCGTGTGGTGGTCTTGACTGATCACAAAAATCTGATTTACCTTGAATCTGCCAAGCGCCTGAATCCTAGACAGGCTCGTTGGTCATTGTTTTTCTCCCGTTTCAACTTCGTGGTCTCATACCTGCCTGGTCCAAAGAACGTGAAAGCTGATGCACTTTCTAGGAGTTTTGTGCCTGACTCTCCGGGAGTTTCTGAGCCGGCTGGTATTCTCAGAGAGGGAGTGATTTTGTCTGCCATTTCCCCAGATTTGCGACGAGTGCTGCAGAATTTTCAGGCGGATAGACCTGACCGTTGTCCACCAGAGAGACTGTTTGTCCCGGATAGATGGACCAGCAGAGTTATTTCCGAGGTTCATTCTTCGGTGTTGGCGGGTCATCCTAGGATTTTTGGTACCAGAGATTTGGTGGCTAGGTCCTTCTGGTGGCCTTCCTTGTCGCGGGATGTGCGTTCCTTTGTGCAGTCTTGTGGGATTTGTGCTCGGGCTAAGCCTTGCTGTTCTCGTGCCAGCGGTTTGCTTTTGCCTTTGCCTGTTCCGAAAAGGCCTTGGACGCACATTTCCATGGATTTTATTTCGGATCTTCCAGTATCTCAGAAAATGTCTATCATCTGGGTGGTGTGTGATCGTTTTTCCAAGATGGTCCATTTGGTGCCCTTGCCTAAGTTGCCTTCTTCCTCCGATTTGGTTCCTCTATTTTTTCAGAATGTGGTTCGCTTGCACGGCATTCCTGAAAATATTGTGTCTGATAGAGGATCCCAGTTTGTGTCCAGGTTTTGGCAGACTTTTTGTGCTAAGATGGGCATTGATTTGTCTTTTTCGTCGGCCTTCCATCCTCAGACTAATGGCCAAACCGAGCGAACTAATCAGACGTTGGAAACTTATTTGAGATGTTTTGTTTCTGCTGATCAGGATGATTGGGTGACTTTTTTGCCTTTGGCCGAGTTTGCCCTTAATAATCGGGCTAGTTCTGCTACTTTGGTTTCACCTTTTTTCTGCAATTTTGGTTTCCATCCTCGTTTTTCCTCGGGTCAGGTTGAGTCTTCTGACTGTCCTGGGGTGGATTCTGTGGTGGATAGGTTGCAGCAGATTTGGAACCATGTGGTGGACAATTTGAGGTTGTCACAGGAGAAGGCTCAGCGCTTTGCCAACCGCCGCCGCGGTGTGGGTCCCCGACTTCGTGTTGGGGATTTGGTGTGGCTGTCTTCTCGGTATGTTCCTATGAAGGTCTCCTCTCCTAAATTCAAGCCTCGCTTCATCGGTCCTTATAAGATCTTGGAAATCCTTAACCCGGTGTCTTTTCGTTTGGATCTCCCAGCATCGTTTGCCATTCATAATGTGTTCCATAGGTCTTTGTTGCGGAGGTATGTGGTACCTGTGGTTCCTTCTGTTGAGCCTCCTGCTCCGGTGCTGGTCGAGGGCGAATTGGAGTACGTGGTGAAGATTTTGGATTCTTGTATCTCTAGACGGAGGCTTCAGTATTTGGTTAAGTGGAAGGGTTATGGTCAGGAGGATAATTCCTGGGTTGTCGCCTCTGATATTCATGCGGTTGATTTGGTTCGTGCCTTCCACGCGGCTCATCCTGATCGCCCTGGGGGTCTTGATGAGGGTTCGGTGACCCCTCCTCAAGGGGGGGGTACTGTTGTGAACTCTATTTTTGGGCTCCCTCTAGTGGTCACAAGCGGTACTGTGTAGTGTTGTCTTTCTGCAGGTTGCAGCATCAGCTGGTTCGTTATCCTTGGTTGGTTTCCTATTTAGCTCACCTGGATACTCAGTTCCTTGCCTGCTATCAATGTATTCAGTGCTCTTGAGATTCCTTGTGTCTACCTTGCTCCCAGTCTCTCCAAGACAAGCTAAGTTTTTGTTTGATCATTTTTTGATTATCAGTGTTCATTATGTTTTTTGTCCAGCTTGCTAAAATGTGATTTCCTCGCTTGCTGGTTGCTCTAGGGGACTGAGTTTCTCCCCCCACACCGTTAGTTGGTGTGGGGGTTCTTGAAATCTCAGAGTGGATATATTGTAAGGGTTTTTTACTGACCGCATAGATTCCCTTTTCTATTTTCTTCTATCTAGTATTAGTGGGCCTCATTTGCTGAATCTGCTTTCACCCCTGTGTATGTGCCTTCCTCTTACCTCACCGTTATTATCTGTTGGGGGCTTCTATATCTTTGGGGATTATTTCTCTGGAGGCAAGAGAGGTCTTTCTTTCTCTCTAGGGGTAGTTAGTTCCTCAGGCTGGCTCGAGACGTCTAGGATTTTTAGGCACGTTCACCGGCTACTTCTAGTGTGTTTGGATAGGTTCAGATTTGCGGTCAGTCCAGTATGCCACCTCCCTAGAGCTTGTCCTATGTTTGTTACTTAGCTGGAGTAATTTGTGATCCTCAACCACTAAGGATCATAACAGTCCTGGAGCTACGGAAGATATGAATGGTCCATAACTCTGAGTCCCTCTGAGAAAGTAGGAATGCATTCCATAGCTCCGCCCACTCAGTGATGTCCCGACCAGTGCGTTTTCTAGGCGCAGCGCCTAGCTGATATGAAGAAACAGATTGCTGCTTAACAGGGGCTCATAACCATGTCGTGTTTGGGCTCAAATTAATGTCCAGCTCATGCCCGGAAGAAAGGTAGTTCCGAGATCGCTATATGAGGTTGCATCCTGGAGCTACAGGAGATATGAATTTTCCATAACTCTGAGTCCCTCTGAGAAAGTAGGAGTGCATTCCATAGCTCTGCCCACTCAGTGATGACACGACCAAGAGGTATAAGACCCTGAGAGCTCAGTTTTCACTAGCCTTTGACCAGGAAGCTAGCTGAGAGATGCTCTGTAATGCATCTTGATGTATCGCTCATCCCCCGAGCCACATGGTCTGCCATGAGCTGAAATGATATAAGGAACTGTAAGTGTTTTTTCTTCTGTTAATCCCTTTTTATTTGTAATAGCCTGTATATACCTAATTGTCTCATTTTATAATATCTTTTTATCCTTCTGTAAACGCTGCTTACCTTTTTTGGAGTAAAATATAAAATTACTAGCTTTGTCTCTCCTTGCTCAAATTGTCACGTCCTCTGAGGTGAATTACGCTACTAATCTGGGTTGGCTCCGGACCCGTTAATAATTAAAAAATCAGAGCTGGTGGCAGCGGATTTGTTCTGTGCGTTCGGGAGGCTTTGTAGCGATGGCGGTGTTGATAATTATTGTTCCTGCCTGAGAGGGAGTAGGTATGTCGCCCTCGCTGCAGTGTGCCCCTTAGCCAGTACAAAGTAAGGCAGCCTTTCTGGCGACTGATTATCCTAGGTGCTGTACCCTGACTGACCTAACGGTAAGGGGGGCGCCAGAGAGCTGCAAGTTCCAAACCGGAACTGGGAAGTGGGATATAGAAAGAACCAGGGGCAACCAAACAACCCCGGTTTGTGATAAATTGGTGTGAGTGGTGGGGATGATAAAGGTATCCTCCCCATGAACCGTGACTTACTGCCACTGAAAGTGCCCTAACTAAAGTCACCAATGACCTATTAACCACCAAAGCCAAGCGACACTACTGTGTCCTCCTAGACCTGTCCTCTGCCTTTGACACAGTGGACCACTCCCTATTACTTCAGACCCTCTCATCTGTTGGCATCACAGACTTGGGGAGAAGAAATATAAACCAGCTCACCCGTGATGCATAAGCTGAGCTTGTCATGACTGTCATGATTAAGGGAGCTTAGTCTCCAGAAACACGTTGAGATTTACACCCATATGGTTTGTGCTTAAGCTTGTATCCTCGATCTTACAAGTTTGTGAATAAAGAAACTTTTTTTTCACGGATTCGGTAAAGCTGGACATTTTCTTCTTTTGGATCACAGACTTGGCCCTATTTTGGATCTCATCATACCTAATAGACCAGATATTCAGTGTCTTCCACTCGCACACCACCTCCTCACCTCGGCCCCTATCTGTCGGAGTACCGCAAGGTTCAGTCTGAGGGCCCCTGCTCTTCTCCATTTACACCTTCAGCCTGGGACAGCTCTTAGAATCCCACGGCTTTCAGTATCATCTCTATGCTGACAACACACAGATCTACATCTCTGGACCAGATATCACCACCCACCTAACCAGAATCCCACAATGTCTGTCCGCTATTTCATCCTTCTCCGCTAGATTTCTAAAACTTAATATGGACAAAACAGAATTCATCCTCTTTCCCCTATCTCACTCGACCCACTGAACAGACCTATCCATTAAAGTAAATGGCTGCTCACTCTCCCCAATCCCACAAGCTCGCTGCCTTGGGGTAATATTATACTCTGATCTCTCATTCAAACTACATATCCAAGCCCTCTCCACATCCTGCTGACTTCAACTCAAAAATATTTCCCAGATCCGTACATAACTCAACCAAGAATCTGCCAAAACACTAATCCATGCCCTCATCATCTCCCGCCTTGACTACTGCCACCTCCTGCGCTGTGGCCTCCCCTCTAACACTCTCGCACCCCTCCAATCTATTCTAATCTCAGCAGCTTGACTAAACCACCTGTCCCGCCGCTATTCCCCAGCCTCCCGCCTCTTTCAATCCCTGCACTGGCTCCCCATTACCCAAAGACTCAAGTTCAAAACCCTAACCACGACATACAAAGCCATCCACAACCTGTGCCCGCCATACATCTGTGACCTCGTCTCCTGGTACTAAACTGCACGCAACCTCCAGTTCTCACAAGATCTCCTTCTCGACTCTTATCTCCTCTTCTCACAATCACAAACAAAATTTCTCCCGCACATCACTCCTCCTCTGGAACTCTCTACCACAACATATCAGACACTCACCTACCGTGGAAACCTTCAAAAGGAACCTGAAAACCTACCTCTTCCAACAAGCCTACAACCTGCAGTAACCACCGAGCCACCAAACCACTGCCCAACCAGCTCTGCCCTCACCGATTGTATCCTCACCCAGCCCTTGTAGATTGTGAGCCCTCGCTTCAGGGAGAAGTCCGTGTTTGGGGTCTGCGCACGGACACTAGTAGTAAGCAGTCCTTACTCAACGGAGCTTAACTGGCAAACTACTAAAAGCTTTCTTACATTTACCATCTCATAACTATGAATGTAGTCATAGGCATGTACAGATCAAATAACATGTTCTAGGACAGTGTTTCCCAAACTTAATTTCTCATGGTCCCCGAACAGATCATGTTTCCAGGATTTCCTTAGTATTGCACAGGTGATGGAAGCATCATCAAGGTATCAGGAATTCTCTCTCCTGGGCAAAACTATGAAATCCTGAAAACATGATCTGTGTGGACTGGAGTTTTGGAAACACTGTTCCAGGACACAAGGTGAAAAACATCAAACCATGACAATTTAATACATTAGAAAATCCAATTCAGCTTGTTGTAATCTGACATAGGGAAAACCTTAATTTCACATCAGGATCTGATCCTTTTTCATCTCTAACTGTATAACTCCCACAGCTGTCTGAATGCAGCCCTATCTGGTAAAACTCCTGGAGACCCTCTGAGATCTCATCACGCTTTCACACACAAAATAGCAGTTTTTATAACTGATTTCAAGTTTTGCATTTTATTTGGACCCGTTTTCAGAAGTTCACTACTATTTTATACTTTTCTGTCACATCTGATAATCAGGTCCAGATCCTGCCAGATTTAAGTGTTAAATTTTGGTGGAAAAAGTAACACATTATAGTAGCATGATGTAATTTACAGCAGAGAGGAAAACCATATGTGTTTCTGTCTCTTTAACACTGCCCTCCTCCCTATGTCCCCATCTCTCGCCTCCTCCCAATTCCAGAAACTCTGATTCTTAACCCAAACCTTCAGTCCTGGGACCGTTACAACAAAAGGAAGTATAGACAAAAAAAAAGAAGATAAAAGTAATGTCTTTGTTCTGTCTGGATGGAAAGATGACACTTGTGGAAGAAGTAACAATATCCAGAATTTCTAAATAAATTCTAATCTGGTTCTTTACTAGAGAACCAGCCGCTGGCACACAACCTGGACGAGATTCATGCAGCGTACGCAGAGGTATGTACAATGTTGTATAGTTTAGGCTTTTTGGATATGTAGTCCATAACGGGAGCATGCTCAGTCTGGACAATACTCCACACTGCATGTTCCTTCTTTGAAAGCGATTGATACTGTGGAGTATTGTAAATGATAGATCATGGGTATATAAATTATATTTACTCACAGATATCAACCACTGGTTTGTAGGCTTAGGGTTTCCAAATGAATGGCCGCCTCTATATAATGTTACAGGATGAAATAAGGTTAACAGACAAAAGAGACAACGTTGTCCATCTAGTGCATGACATTTGTTAGCTAGGCTTCTCGTTCTGTGATTACACTGTTGCCCACGTAGGCTGCCCGTATGTGGAGTTAGACTCTTTCTGAGTGTATGTGAGATCTGTTCTCCCGGCATTTAATGCTCTGTTACCCATTATAAATTATTTGTTTTTGAAGCTTTAATCCACATTTATCTCTGTTTCCTTCACATCCCAGTTCTGATATTCTCTCTCCCTATACTGCCATATAAGGCCCTTTAGTGCTATTTCCCTGGACACCGCTGACCTTAGATGTGTGGGAATTGTTCTTTGCCCAAAGATGAATGGCTGTGGTTAGACAGAGAATTATTTGACTGTCATTACTGAAACCATTTTTAACTTATAAATGGACTGCATGGTGCTACATATACTCTTTACTGGATTTTTTTATCTGACAGGATATTAATGTCACTAACTACATGTTAAACTAACATTCCCCAGTCTGTATATGAATGGATGTCTCTTCACAAGTAACCACCAGTGATGCCATTGTTGCTGTTATTGGCCAGTAGAAACTCAAAGAGAGAATGGACACTAGAGCTGAATAAGATTCTATAGAATTTTATTAGAAAAAAATCCTTTTTTAAAGAAAAACCATGTAGAACGGCAAATATATATATATATATATATATATATATGTATATATGTATATATGTATATATACATACACAGACACAATTATAAGGTGACAGACGAACATCCTAGTACCACGTGCAGGAACAAAGTATTGCAGGAATGATCAAAAATAGCCACTTAGTGGTACAGGTAAACGACACAGATCATTACATTATCCCATCTAATTTCACAATATGTTTGGTGTGGTAAACCTCAAATAGAAGTATATATGTATAGGCTACAGGCTCAAAATATCACATCAAATCAATTCAACCGGTCAAGTCATAATAAAGTGCAAAAGAGTAATAAACAGTATAGCCCCAATGCATAAACATTTGCTAGTGCAATAGGTAAGTACCTTACTGGATAAATACGAATGGTCATGAATACTAAAATAATACAGTGAAGTATAAATAAGAGGCATATGAGAGAGATCTCATTGCGCTATAGATAATAAGGCTCGAAAAAAGTGAAATCAACTACTTGAAATGAAATGATACAGTGCGTTTCGCACACCTGCTTCTTCGGGGGGCATCATTGTATCATTTAATAATAATAATCTTTATATAGCGCCAACATATTCCACAGCGCTTTACAGTTTAACAGTTTCAAACACAACAGTCATAGGTAACAACGTTAACAATACAATAATTAAAGCAATATAAGATGACCCTGCTCGTGAGAGCTTACAATCTACAATGAGGTGGGGGAGATACAAAGTACAGGTGTGTATTTACAATGTTGTATTTACAATGATGGACTATGTTTAGGGGGTAGATGGAGTTAGTGAATGGGCTACAAACACACAAACATAAAATGACTGATTTAATTTCAAGTAGTTGATTTCACTTTTTTCGAGCCTTATTATCTATAGCGCAGTTAGATATTTCTTATATGCCTCTTATGTATGTTTCACTGTATTATTTAGTATTCATGACCATTTGTATTTATCCAGTAAAGTACTTACCTATTGCACTAGCAAATGTTTATGCATTGGGGCTGTACTATTTATTGATCTATTATGGCTATTTTTGATCATTCTTGCAATACTTTGTTCCTGCACGTGGTACTAGGATGTTCGTCTGTCACCTTATAATTGTGTATATATATATATATATATATTTATTTATTTATATATATATTTATGATTGCCGTTCTACATGGCTTTTTTTTTTTTTTTTTTCTTAAAAGATTTTTTCTAATAAAATTCTAAAGCATCTTATTCAGCTCTAGTGTCCATTCTCTCTTTGGGTTTCTATACTTCATATGGTAGAGCTTATGTAATTTATGCTCCGTTTTTTTTGTTTGTTGTTATTGGCCAGTGTAGCAACCATGAATCAGACATGCCAGTTTGTTATCCAGTTTGTTATAATTTTCAAGATCATAGCGAAACAAAGAGCTTGGTCTGGGAGTACATGGTTTAGTGAATTTTTTTTGCTACTTGCTTGTCGTGGTTGCAGAACCTAGCAGACTTTGGCCACATGACTTGTGTTGTGGCCAAGATCGCTGTATAGCCCTAGTCTATATGAAACATCTCATTACACATTGACAATCCTTAAGTGACCTATTTGTGTTATTTTCACTATTAAAATAAATGATTCATGCTAAGTTACAAAGTAAAAACAGTATGTGGGCCACAGCCATATTCATAGCTTGATATGGGGTCATTATCGAGTTAAATTCACATTGAACATTAAAGTCGATGTTATATTTGGAATGTCTTATCTCTACACAGCTCTCCCTCATCATGAAACGATTAACAACTCCTCATCTGGACGTGCGGTTCTTCCCTCGTTTTTTGGGTCTGTTTAGAAGATGCCGATCCTCTCCTCAACCACTTGATGCACCTCCTAAGGGGCAGTTACGTCTTCACTCACTTCCAGGAGCTTTTCTATTCTTAGGTATATTTCTTGTATTAATAGGTCTAACTGTGGCTGTCATTGGCTACTGGCCTCTCAAATCCAACAGTCAATTGACGTCAATGCCTTCACAACCCCAGCAATCTGAAGAGAGATTGAAGCTGATTGGTCCTGTCATAATGGGATTTGGTCTTTTTGTATTTATATGTGCTAATACACTTCTCTATGAAAACCGGGACATGGAAACAAGGAGACTCCTCCAAACCAGTGTAGTCACACAGGAACTTGCTGACATGGCTTTATCTGCTAATAGTGGGGTGAAGGTGCAAGCCCAGCATACATGGAGTGACAGTTCTGGAGAGTTGGACAATAGACGGAATATATTAATTAGGGCACAACTTTTATGTCCCCCCATGAATGACCTCTCTCTTTCTCTTGTGAGTATACACTCAGATCCATGTATATCATCCCTGCCACAACTGGGCGAGAGAATGAAGCTCAAAGAGGAAGCAGAAAGATGCTACAGCTCTGATGTCAAGCTAAATATGAGTATGAGACCAGTAAAAGAAGGTGTTCTAGAGATTCCTCATAGAGGCCAAAAATGTCGTAGTAGGCCAAGACTGGAAATTGTTGATGGTGGGAATGCAAAAGTAAATGAAGCTTCAGAGGAAGTGTTAAATGGAAGTAGGGAGAGTAGCCAAGAGACTGTACCTGAAGTGGTGTGAAATTTTACAATATGTAAGAAGATGAGTTCACAACATTTATTTCTGACTGCTAGAGTAGGATGACTTTATAGTGCTTAGGGAAAAAGTGGTTTATTAACATGAGGTTGTCTATAGGTATACCTGAATCCTTCATGAAATGAAGATAGAACAATGAGGCAGTATAATGCTGCAGCTCCAGTATATTATGTAGCATGTGCCATCATAACTCTTGCAAAATGTGCACCTAATAAATGACTGATTTACCGTTCCATTTTTACAACTCTAAGAATGTGACCCATTTATATATTTTTTTTTTTTTTCCATATGTACGGTATTAAATAAGGCCAAACATTTTCCCACATTGAACATGACTATCAAGTGGATGGGACATCACATTATTTTTACCCTCATGAATTCTGTATGGGACAATGGATTTCCACCTGTGATTGAGAGCAATTCACTAATTTTACTAGGATGCGCAAAGTAACGTCAGCTGCATGTAACTTTTATCATATGAATTAACAACCTACCGTTAAAGGGCACCTGTCACCCCGTTTTTTCAGTATGAGATAAAAAATACTGTTAAATAGGGCCTGAGCTGTGCATTACAACAGTGTATTTTGTGGACTCCGATTCCCCACCTATGCTGCCAAAATACGTTACCAAAGTAGCCGTTTTCGCCTGTCAAACAGGCTGGTCTGGTCAAAAGGGCGTGGTGTCTTCCCCCAGATCTTGCTTAGTTTTCCGTTGGTGGCGTAGTGGTTTGCGCATGCCCAAGGTCCCGAATCCACTGCACAGGGGAGTTAAAAGAGGGCGATGTGCACTATTTCATTGGTGATCGGTGGGGGCGGCCATCTTCCTTTGGCCGCGCGTGCGCAGAAGCGGCGCTCTGCTGGCCGCGGCTTCAGGAAAATGGCCGCGGGATTCTGCGCGTGCGCAGATGGAGATCGCGGCGGCCATTTTCCTGAAGCAGAGTTCGCATCACCTTCCAAAGGAAGGTGGGGAATCGGGGTCCACAAAATACACTGTTGTAATGCACAGCTCAGGCCCTATTTAACAGTATTTTTATCTCATACTGAAAAAACGAGGTGACAGGTGCCCTTTAATGTTTAGCGTCAGTGTTTGCAGTAATTTCATCTCATTGTATACATTTATAAAGTCATAGCTGTGATGTTATGTGTTGTGATATTTGTGACCTGTTGCTTTTTATCTCTTTGGATATCACTACTATCAGGTTATGGTCTGCTTTCATGGCATCCCTTGCTTTGTGTGTGGTCACAGACTTGAGTAGGCTCTCCACCTAAGCACTCCTGTATTCTCTTTGAGAAAGCTCTCACCAGACATGTTGGAAGATGGCTTATCTCCATGGCAACAATGCGATTGGCCTTCCAAAATCAGATATGCCCGATCAACATCTTAGAGTACACTTACACTAAACGATTTACCAACGATCACGACCAGCGATACGACCTGGCCGTGATCGTTGGTAAGTCGTGTGGTCGCTGGGGAGCTGTCACACAGACAGCTCTCCAGCGACCAACGATGCCGAAGTCCCCGGGTAACCAGGGTAAACATCGGGTTACTAAGTGCAGGGCCGCGCTTAGTAACCCGATGTTTACCCTGGTTACCATCGTAAATGTAAAAAAAAAAAAAAACAGTACATACTCACATTCCGGTGTCCGTCAGGTCCCTCGCCGTCTGCTTCCCGCACTGACTGTGAGTGCCGGCCGTAAAGTAAAAGCAGAGCACAGCGGTGACGTCACCGCTGTACCCTGCTTTCCGGCCGACACTCACAGTCAGTGCGGGAAGCAGATGGCGAGGGACCTGACGGACACCGGAATGTGAGTATGTACTGTTTGTTTTTTTTTACATTTACAATGGTAACCAGGGTAAACATCGGGTTACTAAGCGCGGCCCTGCGCTTAGTAACCCGATGTTTACCCTGGTTACAAGCGAATGCATCGCTGGATCGGTGTCACACACACCGATCCAGCGATGTCAGCGGGAGATCCAGAGATGAAATAAAGTTCCAAACGATCTGCTACGACGTACGATTCTCAGCGGGGTCCCTGATCGCTGCTGCGTGTCAGACACAGCGATATCGCTGGAACGTCACGGATCGTACCGTCGTACCGACCAAAGTGCCACTGTGAGACGGTACCCTAACCCAACAATCAGTTGTCCTGGCTCCCGTACACATTAAACTGTCAGATTAAAATAGAAGTGTGTTCGGCTGTGATTAATCTGTACGTCCCTTTACTACATTTGACACACAAACAGATCTTTTGAAAAAGTATTTCTCAAGTCAGTTTATCATATGCCAATCACCTTTAGTCAGGGTAAACAAACACTCCATTAGATAGTAAATTCATCCCCCTCACCATATTATCATGCCCCGGTGGGTGGGATGACATGATTTGCAAGAGTCGGCGTCATCATCTGTTCTTTGCAAAACAATCGCACGCACGCAACTATATTTCATACAAGTCATTGCACCTCTGAAGACAGGTGTACACTTTTCAGCTTCAAAGGTACACTGCGCATGTCCACAGACAAAGAAGAAGCCTTCTGTCAATGGAGGAGCTGAAGATGAATCTCATTCTTTGCCTTTGGACATGCGCAGTGTACATATGAAGCCGGGAAGCATATGTGACGCCCGGGAGACCGAGGTACCCAGCACCAGATCAATGAGGTCCGTCTCTTGAGGGGGATGTCACTAGTGGCTTGACCTGGTGCTGTGGCCTCAGGCGATGCACAGTATAAGGGGTGTCATGAAGGAACAGACACTTACTTGATCAGCAGTAGGTCCTCTCAGCTGTGATGACCCTGATCCTGGATCGATGGCTATTGTCCAAATGAAAGACTGAGGCGCTGAAACGTTTAACCAGTTTACTTCAACAAGAGGGATTTGCAACCAATACTGTCACCGGAGTCTGTTTAAGAACTCTGAATTACTTTGACCCTGTCAGGATTTCCACCTCTTATTATGCGCAGTTTCTGTATGGCCCTGCTGCTGTTTGTGAACTGGCTGCTGACCCAATCTGTCTCTTCTGTAATCTGGTTCGACAGACAACCCGAGTCCTTTTTGTCGGCTTACCCCCTCTGGGAGTACCGCTGAACTCTGTGTCTGTTGCTGCTTCTTACCCTAGTGAAGCTGATATCACCTCACGTCCTTCCGGTTGCTGTATTATATATAATGAACATAGCCACGGATCCGGTATCCGTCTCTGCGCCTATTCTGGGTAGAGGTTATTGCTGCCCGGTTCTCACAATGTCCTTTTTCTCTATTCCTCTTTTCCTACTATGGGTATTACGGGCCTATAATCCGTTATAGGGCTGTTAGGAGTTCAGTTATACGACCTCTCACTTTCAGCTCCTCAACCCAACTGCCAGTCCTTTTCTCAGACCAGAATAGATCAAGGGGAGTCTCTGGAGCTCCCCCTTCTGGCCGGAGATGGTAGTGCAGTCTTGCTATTTTAGTATTTGTATTTGGTGTCAATAACTATTTTTGTGGCAAATACCCCTAGGGGCGCCACATTCCCCCTTAGTTAAGAACAGTACTCCGGGACTGTGGGACGATAACATTTTGAAATAACAATTGGTATGTACAGAGTCTTAAAAATGAAAAGTTACAAAAACCACTCAAAGAAACCCAAAAAAAATGGAATTCTGTAAAAAGTCACTTCAAATAGCGTCCATTAATACAGTTCTATCCTTGAAGGTACTAGGAAGCAAAGTTCACAAAGCAGTCTTTCCGGAGCTTTGATTTAGTGTTTCTGGGCTGATAAAAAGTTCAAAAATATGCAAAAAGTTCATACAGGTAAGTCTCTGTAGGTACTGGGCTTAAACGTTACAGAACGATAACAATGACTATAGTCTTATAGTTGGTAATCCACATACCTGGCCGGTAATTGACCCTGGGTACTACGCTGGGATCTACGTAATAGCGGTGTCTCTTTATGTGGTGTACTATTGTCTACTGCGGATATAGTATCTGCCCTCTCTGCTAAAGATAATTCCACCACTATGGGGTTGGCAAGTCCACCGTGAATGGGATCACTCTGATCAGGAATCTGTTCTTCCTGACCTGAAACCTCTTGTAGTACAGGGTCAGCCTTTTCCTGTCTTGGGACTTCTAATATTGGATTCGGTGTTGGATAAAAGGCCACCATGGGAACCACTACTGCACCATGGTATGTTAGTAGGGTTTTGGGAAAGTCTCCTATACAGGTGTGATACATTTCCTCCTCTTTTTCCTTTACTGGTTGAACCTGTATAGGTTGAATAACTTCTGATTCTGGCTGGACAACTTCTGGTTCTTTCAACGTTTCCGGACATAATTTAAGATTGTCTCTTGACACTAGTACAGATGTGAAACCTCCGTTTTTGCTAATGAGACACATTTTAGGATTATCCATTCTTGTTGGTAAAACTGTGTAGGGTACGGCTTCCCATTGATTATCCAGTTTATTGGTTCGACGATTCCTCTTGAGTACTTGGTCACCCGGTCTTAATGGAGTTGCTAGAGCATTCTGGTTGAAAGTTCGCTCTTGTCTTTCTCTGGTTTGCTGGAGGCTTCTTTCCACGCTCTCTTGCACTTGGCGATACTGCTTTTGCCGTACGACATCCCAATTGGAGTCTTGAACTTCTGCATCTGGTTTCAGAATTCCCATTTCTAGATCGATTGGCAATTGGCCGGGTCTTGCACACATAAGATAAGCTGGGGTGCAGTTGGTAGAGCTCACCGGGACATGATTATACAGATCCACCAAGTCAGGCAATTTCTCTGGCCATTGATTCCTTTCCGTTTCAGGTAAAGTCTTTAGTAGGTCTATCACAATATGGTTCATCTTCTCACATAAGCCGTTTGTTTGCGGATGATAGGCCGTCGTCCGGATCTTTTTGCAACCATACATATTACAGAATTCTCTGAAGATCTCTGATTCGAAGGCTGTACCCTGGTCAGTGAGAACCTGTTCCGGATATCCATGGGGTCTACAAAAGTACGTTTGGAACGCTTTGGCTGCTGTTTTTGCAGTCAGATCTTTTACAGGTACTACTACCAAGAAGCGCGAATAATGATCCACGATGGTCAAGGCATAGACGTAACCGGACCGGCTCGGTGTCAACTTCACGTGGTCCATGGCTACCAGTTCAAGTGGTTGTTTGGTGATTATGGGCTGCAGTGGTGCTCTTTGGCTCTTTTGATCGTTCCTTCTGAGGTTGCACGGGCCACAGTTTCTACACCACTGTTTGATTGATTTTCTCATCCCGACCCAATAAAATCTTTCTCTCAGAAGTACTTCTAGCTTTTTCCAACCAAAGTGACCAGCACCATTGTGATAAGCCTCGAGGACCATCCTCACATCTTGTTTAGGCACGATAATCTGCCAAACCAATTCATGCGTTTTCGGATTGGTGTATCTTCTAGAGTTTTCCTTGATACAGGAACATTTTGCCCCTCTCTTTCCAGAGTTGATGTGTCTCTTCTGGGGCATCCTCATCGGGATATGCACTTTGCTCAGTCAATAGTTCCTTCACTAGCTTCACAGCCGGATTGCTATCTTGGGTGTCAGCCCATCTATGGTGTGCTAACGGATTAAAATTCACTTCTTGTTGTTTCTGATAGGTATTTGACTGACGATGTTTTACCTTGGGCTGATGAAAGGCTGGTAGTTCAATTTCTTCAAGCTCCCCCGTTTCTTCTTCTACATCTCTCAAGTGTGGCATCCAGGATAGGGCATCGGCATTTCCATTCTTGCGACCTGCTCGAAACTTGATCACGAAGTTGTAATTAGATAACCGGGCTATCCATCGCTGTTCTAACGCACCTAATTTAGCCGTGTCTAGGTGGGTCAATGGATTGTTGTCAGTATAGACAATAAATTCTGCACCGGTCAAATAGTGTTTGAAACGTTCAGTCACAGCCCAAACTACTGCCAGTAGCTCCAATTTGAAGGAGCTATAATTTTCAGAATTTCTTTCAGTAGGCCGGAGTTTTCTACTTGCAAAGGCGATGACTTTCTCCCGACCTTCTTGCTTTTGTGACAGCACCGCTCCCAATCCCACATTACTGGCATCGGTGTAGAGGATGAAAGGTTGATGGTAATCCGGATACGCCAGAACTTCTTCTCCGGTTAGTGCCTTCTTTAGTTGTTCAAAGGAGTCTTCTCTTTCGTCGTTCCACTGAAAAGGAGGGTTTCGGTTTGAAGGTTTCTTCGTCTGCCCTATCAAAGCATCTTGCAAGGGTGCTGCCAATTTGGTAAATCCTTTTATAAATCTACGATAGTAACCCACTAATCCCAAGAATTGCCTCACTTCTTTTGCGTTGGTAGGTCTTGGCCAATCCCTTATGGCAGTTATTTTCTCGGGATCCGGTGCTACTCCCTCCGAACTCACGATGTGCCCTAAGTATTGTACCTTTGGCTTGAGAAGGTGACATTTGGATGGTTTGATTTTCATACCATACTTGGATAAGGCTTCGAACACCTCTGCCAGGTCTGTTAAGTGCTGTTCGTAAGTCTTTGAGTAGACGATCACCTAGGTACAGGAGGACGGTCTCGAAGTTCTTGTGTCCGAGGCAACATTCCATCAGTCGCTGGAAAGTACCGGATGCGTTGCAGAGTCCGAACGGCATGCGATTAAATTCGCTTAGACCCATTGGTGCGGTGAATGCCGTTTTTTCTTTATCTCTCTCAGCCACAGGGACTTGCCAATACCCGCTTGTTAAGTCTAAGGTGGAAAAATAATTAGCAGATTTCAAAGCAGTCAAGGACTCTTCTATCCTAGGCAAGGGATAGGCGTCTTTGTGGGTGATATTATTAATCCGCCGGTAGTCTACGCACATTCTCATGGTTCCGTCCTTTTTTTTGACAATCACCAGAGGGGCCGCCCAAGGGCTACAACTATCTCTTATTACCCCGGCCTGTTTCATCTCTCTTAGCATGTCCTTCGCGCATTGATAGTGAGCGGGCGGTATGGGTCTATATCTTTCTTTTATCGGGGGATGGTCACCGGTGGGGATTGCATGTTCCACCCCTTCTATCCGTCCGAAGTCCAATGGGTGTTTACTGAAGACCGATTCATATTCCGTCACTAATCTATACACCCCTTGTCTTTGATGGGTAGGTGTTGAATCTACACCCACGTCTAGCTGTTGACACCAATCCTCCGATTCTCCATCTGAGCTGTTATTTTCCACCTGACAGGTCGATTCTAAGGGCTCAACAGTTGTGATGGCATTGTTGTCAACAGTATATAACTTTGCCACTGTAGCGTACCTTGGCAAAGTGACCTCTTTCTCTCTACAGTTCAAAAGTCGTACCGGCACCCGTCCCCGGTGTACCTCGACCACCCCTCGTGCCGTGAGTATAGTGGGCCTGCTGTCGGTGTATGCTGGTTCTATTAAGGCTTGATAGTCTCGTCCTTTAGTACCAATGGCCGCTCTACACCATACCAGCATTTCTGTTTTTGGTGGGATTACAATAGACGTTGGATCACTCACCCTCACACTGCCGATTTCTCCACCTGCAACTTCTATCTGTTGCCTTAACATTAATACTTTTATTTCCCTCCAGAGAACTCTCTGCTGGCAGGATCGGGCAGTTTCAGCAATTTGTTGTAAGACAGAGATAACTTCGGAAAAGCAGTTCTCTAACACATTCATTCCTATCAATACAGTTGGTTCACAGTTCTGTCGGTCAACATCAACGACAATTATACCCTGTTTCTTCAATTCTGCTTTACCAATCTTTATGGTCATCTCCCTGAATCCTAGTTTCGGTACCAACTTACCATTACTGGCCCATATATCTAGTTCAACATCAGAGGGTCCTTTATCAATATCTACCTCAGCCCAGTACCTCTTATAAAGGATATATGGTATGGATGAAATCTGGGAATCTGTATCCAGCAAAGCGTTGAGGGGAATTCCATCCAGCACGATAGGGATGATGGGTCGTCCTCCGATGTACCTGTCGTGCCAGGGTGTTGGGCCTTGAAAATTCATTCCTGCGAAGCGGCCCGCATTCCCAGGGGATTCCCGTTTAAATCACAATTTCGTGCAAAGTGGCCTGGCTGCTGGCAACGGCGGCAAATGGGCTGTCCATCCGGTTGGTAGCGGTCACGGGGTCGTCCTCTCCATGGAACATCCTCTCTACGGTTTGCCAACTCCATCTTGGGTTCTCTCATCTCCTGCATGGTTTTAGCCATTGAAGCAACAACATCAGTTAAAGAGTCAAGCTTTTGCTGAAGAGCCTCATTAGTAATGGGCTCCAGGGACTTAGCACTGGCACCGGACGTAGCTGATGTCACTGGCATTGCCCGTTGCTGAAGTACATCTGCCATGGGTTGTGTGAGATCCTGATCCCGAGGTGCCTCTGCCAGCTGGAGACGTATAGCGCTCTCCTTTAATTGGGCAAATGTCAATTCAGGGTTCTTAAAAACAAGCATGCTCACATGCCCCCGGTGAGAAGGGGTGTAGAGTCCCTCAATAAATTGGTCTCTTAGCAGTTTATCGGCTCCTGTGTTAAAAATGGGTTCAGCCAGTGTAAGTGATTTAAGGGCTTCCTGCAGGTTTAAGGCAAAATCTCTCACGCCCTCATTAGCTTTTTGTTTGCAATTAAAGAATTGTACTTTAGCTTTGCTGCTGGTAGTGGTTTCAAATGTAGCTTTTAATCCAGCAAATATGCGTTCAACAGTACCTTTTAGATCAGTTGCCCATGCCGTGACTTCTCGCTTAGCATGGCCACTTAACTGCATCAGCAGGAGACTAACACGCTGAGCTTCACCCACGGGGAACATACCAAAATGAGCCAGCATCTTTTCCCTGAAACCGTCAAGGGTATTAGGTTCACCTTCATACATTGGAAGCCACGGGCCACCCAGGGTATATGGCATGATGGGCACCACTCCTTGCACTGCTGCGCTGCCAGGCTCTCTATCGACACTCTGTCTTTCAGCTGCATTAGCGTCGCCGGGTGCTGCGGCGTATCCGTGCTGCGACATACTGTACCCCCTTAGTTAATCCAGACCCCTCTGGTCCCAGCTTCCGTCTAGATAATGTAGATTTGTTCCTCTGTGCAGCAGGATGACAATGACACGCCCCCTGCTGCCTCTAACTGCCGCACGCTCTGTGATGGTGGATTTTGAAGTTTTTCAGTTAGACTGGGGCTTGGGTAATGACGTAGCTCGATTAACAGTTTTGTGCCTAACGGTTATGAGATGATTACATCAGGGGATGGCGGCCATTTTTACCCCATTATAACCAATGGAGAAAAGTCACTTTCAATAGTTTTCAATGGGGAACGGGATTTTCTTTAATAAAGTCAATTTCCAAGATTTTTCATCCAAATTTTCACAGTTTCAGACTCCAATTACGGCACACAATACCCGGTGTACGGGCTGGCCCAATCCTGTTCGTGACGCCAGTTGTGACGCCCGGGAGACCGAGGTACCCAGCACCAGATCAATGAGGTCCATCTCTTGAGGGGGATGTCACTAGTGGCTTGACCCGGTGCTGTGGCCTCAGGCGATGCACAGTATAAGGGGTATCATGAAGGAACAGACACTTACTTGATCAGCAGCAGGTCCTCTCAGCTGTGATGACCCTGATCCTGGATCGATGGCTATTGTCCAAATGAAAGACTGAGGCGCTGAAACGTTTAACCAGTTTACTTCAACAAGAGGGATTTGCAACCAATACTGTCACCGGAGTCTGTTTAAGAACTCTGAATTACTTTGACCCTGTCAGGATTTCCACCTCTTATTATGCGCAGTTTCTGTATGGCCCTGCTGCTGTTTGTGAACTGGCTGCCGACCCAATCTGTCTCTTCTGTACTCTGGTTCGACAGACAACCCGAGTCCTTTTTGTCGGCTTACCCCCTCTGGGAGTACCGCTGAACTCTGTGTCTGTTGCTGCTTCTTACCCTAGTGAAGCTGATATCACCTCACGTCCTTCCGGTTGCTGTATTATATATAATGAACATAGCCACGGATCCGGTATCCGTCTCTGCGCCTATTCTGGGTAGAGGTTATTGCTACCCGGTTCTCACAATGTCCTTTTTCTCTATTCCTCTTTTCCTACTATGGGTATTACGGGCCTATAATCCGTTATAGGGCTGTTAGGAGTTCAGTTATACGACCTCTCACTTTCAGCTCCTCAACCCAACTGCCAGTCCTTTTCTCAGACCAGAATAGATCAAGGGGAGTCTCTGGAGCTCCCCCTTCTGGCCGGAGATGGTAGTGCAGTCTTGCTATTTTAGTATTTGTATTTGGTGTCAATAACTATTTTTGTGGCAAATACCCCTAGGGGCGCCACACATACACCTGTCTACAGAGGTGGAATGACTTGTATGAAAGAAAGTTGTGCGCGTGCGTGAGAGAGTTTTGCAGAGAGCAGACGATGACGCCGACTTTTGAAAATCATGTCCTCACACCCACAGGGGCATGACAACATGGTGAGGGGGATGACTAGTCTGGGTAAACAATCGCCCCTTTGACTAGTCAAAATGTTATTGACATATTGCTATATGTATTGCGACACCCCCAAAAAAGGTAAGTGGACCCACCTTTCTGTTCTCTATTCCTGAAAGAAGACATTTGATTATGAACATATTGGTCCATACATTATGCCTTGTTCCGACCAGTACTCTTTCCCATAGATACATCATAAACTTTGTTAATGATCAGAGATAAGCGAACGTGCTCGCCACTGCTCGTTACTCGCCCGAGTATCACTATGCTTGGTGTACTTGGTGATAACCGAGCATTTCCGGGATTATTCAGCAGTAACTGGTGTCTCCACCCAGCATTTTTGGCGGACTTTAGAGACCCAATCACGCTACAGGGATTGTCTGCCAGGCCATGAAACGTCGCAGCCATCTTTGTTGTGGTCGTGCAGTCATTGGCTTGGCCGCACAGCATCATCCCGAGTATGAGACCTGGCGCCACCCTGCTCGCCGCATTCGGCTCCGGATTCAGCAAGAGTAGAGAGCTGGTGCCGAGATAGGGTCAGAATCGTGGTTTTTATAGTTAGTGTAGGTCTGCAACTCTTAAATCCACAACTCCTGAGAAACCAGTCCTTTTTAGGGCTAATTCCTGGGTCCCGATATTGCAGTGATAGGTAGGCGCCCTGCATATCCACATCAGTGCAAGGCCTGCAGGCACCGCTTCCACTGCATCCCTCCCAAAGCTCCATAACTGTCTGCTGCTGCTGCAGCTTCTTTACTAAATACCTAGTTGCATTTTTTTCCCCAAAAAATTCACCCCCCAAAAAAATATACAGTGTGTTCTGTCAGACTGAGGCCTGTTTAAAAATCATAGTTTGTCAGGCATACGTAGCATAGTTGTGTGTGCTAGCCTTGTGCCACTTTTTTTGGGGGGTGTTTTAAATTCACCAAAAAAGGCCTCATATATCTGCGTGCTCCAAGTTTGGGCATTTTAGGCCATTTTGCCACTGTTTTTGCTGTCTGTTACTCTAATTATATACAGCACTATTTGGCATTTTTAAAAAAAACAGGCCACATATTTGCCAGTGTGGTATTTCCGTGACAGCCCTCATATATCTGCATGCTCCAAGTTTGGGCATTGTAGGCCAGAGGACCACTTTTTTTTGCTGTCTGTTACTCTTATTCTATACAGTACTATTTAGCATAGAAAAATATAAGAAGGCCACATATTTGCCAGTGTGGTATTTCCGTGACAGCCCTCATATATCTGCGTGCTCCAAGTTTGGGTATTGTAGGCTGGTGTACCACTTTTTTTTGCTGTCTGTTATTCTATTTATATACAGCACTATTTAGCTTCAAAAAATATAAAAAGGCCACATATTTGCCAGTGTGGTATTTCCGTGACAGCTCTCATATTTCTGCGTGCTCCAAGTTGGGCATTGTAGGCCTGTGTACCACTTTTCTTGCTGTCTGTTACTGTTAAATATGCTTATTTCGCACATTTATTTAATCAGGACTGTTTACCAGATGCAATACTCTTACAGAAAAATGTCATGATATTTTCATAAAAAATGTAGTGGTTTATTGGATTGTCCCCAGAAAAACCACATTGCAGCAAAAGTTACGAACAGATTGTCCATTTGCTCTTCATTTTTCCTGAGATAGTAAAAGGCATCTGTCTTTCTGTCTTGGAATAGAAGTCATCATGGCTACCAGCTGTTCATTCCTTCTGTAAGTAGTCTGAAGTCCATGAAGAATGAAGAAGAGAAGGCAGGAGGTGACAGCCCCCCCACTCTTCTGTGAATCTCGGTTATATGTCCCATAGAGCACGTGTTCTCTCTATATGGTGTTCACTTATACTCTGAGCTATACAGTATATACAGGAATAGCTTTTGTAATGTCAGCAAAAGGCGATGTGCTCAGTACAGAATTGAGAATAAGAATAATTAAATTAATAATTAATATTTAACAATTCCATCTTTTGAGGGTGACAGACATTGATTGAAACCCTCAAAGTAAATATATAAGATCATCTTTTTTCTTCTTTGGCAAAATTTAATGTTAATAATAATAATAATAATAATAATACTAAATAATATAATGATATGTAAATTCATGTTATGGTAAGCTGTGACCGATATTCATATAAAATATATAATTATACTTCCCTATACATAATTGAAGCATCTGGGGTCTGATCATCATCTGATGTCATCTGGTCTTCATCTTGATGTCTTCTTCTTGGTTCTTTTAAATCAATCTTTATTATAATTCTTTTGAAATGACATGTAGATATTGTAAAAACTGTGTGTCATGTGTCAATCAAAGTCCATAAATTCAAATGTTGATAAGAAAACAAAGTCCATAGATGAAATTTAGCTTTAATATCTGTTCAGTGTCACCTGGACACACCTGGGCTTACATTGGCTCGCCTTGAAAATCATCTGGAATCCTCCATATCATCCGCACTGGTCTTGGAACAGGTGTGACGTCTTTGGTCAGCACAGAAAGTGTTAAAAAGACTCTTCCTTGCTAAACATAGCACCATAACCAGACCTTACTGCACAGGACACATATCAAGATTGTAGTGTCCTGACAATTACCTTATTGTGCACCAGCTTTCATGGAAGTCTTATAGGTGATAGGAAACTACTGAAACATGATAAAACATAACGCAGTTCATCTTAGCATCATAGGATCATCTTCCTCTCCAATTGTGGTTATCAGTTTAGATACTGTACTCATAGTTGTCAGTGATGGATACTGCAGTTATGGTTGTCAGTGATGGATACTGCAGTTGTGGTTGTCAGTGGTGACATGAATTATTTAGAAATCATATACCATTGTTACCTTGTGGAACTTCTGGATAACTGCTTTTTCTTCTTGCAACTTTAAAGAATCAATTGAATTTAGAAATATGAAAAGTCATTATTAACGTAACTCCAGTATCTTGATTGAAGTCTTCATTCCCTATCCTATACCAAATCTGGTAATTTTCCTAACCTATAATATCACAGCGTACAATAGCAATCAATAATATCCATATAATTATTATCAGAATATTAATATAGAATTCATATTTGGAAAAATAAAATAATAAATACGTTATTAACCATATTCTTCATGTGATGAAACATTTTTATGTCATAGGTGTAATTTCTTTTTGAACCCATAGATGTCAGTGTGTCTTTTATGTAACAAGTGTTTCCATCTTTATTACTAAAACTTTATTAATAAATTATATATATTAGACCAATAATATGTAAGAATGTATAGCCATGAACCAAAATAAGAATATATGAGTAAATGAGTGAAAGAATTGTTGTATTTAACTCAAATTGAAACATTTCTCTTATAATGAAACCATAGGATCACTATATTTAATGAAGCAATATTCTTGGACTATACATTACTTTATTAAATATAGATTTTTTTCTTCTTGAGATCAAAATAAAAATTAAGAATAAGAATGAAGTAAGAATAAAAATGAAAAATTAAATTTAGAATAAAAATAAGGCTTTTATGTGTTATTGATAAATGCAAAGGTTATGTCTCAGTAACACATTCCCTTAATATTTCCATTGTCTAGGTGTTTTTGTATTTGTCATAACCTTGTATTACCAAAATATTGAAATTATGTAACTTTGCATATAATACCCTTCGAGAGTAACAAAATAATTTTATAATACTTAATGTTATTATACCCATATATATATGTGTGAAGAAGGGATATTGATGAAATGTGATGATGTAATCAGGATCAAAAACACATTTCCCCCTTAATATAAAAAAAAATATTTTATGAAAAAATTCATTTATAAAAACCAAAATTGAAAAATAATTATTTTATAACTGTCATTTCAGCTTTATGCCATATTTTTGTTTAAAGATGTTATATAGATGGGTACACAATTAAAAAAAAAAATTGAATACCATAAAATTATCATTTGGAAAAATGTTCGAAATGTAGATTTTCTTGATAAACCATATTGATGTGTGATTACACATATACACTATTAACTAAATCAAGAAATAATAATTACTAAAGAAATATAGAAATATATGTTGAGTAAATATTTCATTATATCTTAATATTCTAATTTTTTTTTTCAGCATACCATAAATCATGAGGCATCCCATACATACACATTCCACGTTATTCTTACGTTAAATTCACTCTTAGCAGCTGCTCATACACTCACCTGCCATGTCATTCAGACTGTGACACATATATAAGTTCATATTACATATTTCACATACAAAGGTAAGAATACATGTATGTTAAAAATAGTCTGGGTGAAATGGTGGATGAGGATGAGGAAAAAGCCAATATGCTAAATGACTTTTTTTCATCAGTATTTACAAAAGAAAATCCCATGGCAGCCAATATGACTAGTGATAATAATTCCCCATTAAATGTCACCTGCTTAACCCAGCAGGAAGTACAGCGGCGTCTAAAAATAACTAAAATTGACAAATCTCCGGGCCCGGATGGGATACACCCCCGAGTACTGCAGGAACTAAGTACAGTCATTGATAGACCATTATTTTTAATCTTTAAAGACTCCATAATAACAGGGTCTGTACCACAGGACTGGCGTATAGCAAATGTGGTGCCAATATTCAAAAAAGGGGCAAAAACTGAACTCGGTAATTATAGGCCAGTAAGTTTAACCTCTACTGTGGGTAAAATCCTGGAGGGCATTCTAAGGGATACTATACTGGAGTATCTGAAGAGGAATAACCTTATGACCCAGTATCAGCACGGGTTTACTAGGGACCGTTCATGTCAGACTAATTTGATCAGCTTCTATGAAGAGGTAAGTTCCGGACTGGACCAAGGGAACCCAGTGGACGTAGTATATATGGACTTTTCCAAAGCTTTTGATACGGTGCCACACAAAAGGTTGTTACATAAAATGAGAGTAATGGGGATAGGGGAAAATATGTGTAAGTGGGTTGAGAGCTGGCTCAGGGATAGGAAACAAAGGGTGGTTATTAATGGAGCACACTCGGACTGGGTCACGGTTAGCAGTGGGGTACCACAGGGGTCAGTATTGGGCCCTCTTCTTTTTAACATATTTATTAATGACCTTGTAGGGGGCATTCAGAGTAGAATTTCAATATTTGCAGATGACACTAAACTCTGCAGGGTAATCAATACAGGGGAGGACAATTTTATATTACAGGATGATTTATGTAAACTAGAAGCTTGGGCTGATAAATGGCAAATGAGCTTTAATGGGGATAAATGTAAGGTCATGCACTTGGGTAGAAGTAATAAGATGTATAACTATGTGCTTAATTCTAAAACTCTGGGCAAAACCGTCAATGAAAAAGACCTGGGTGTATGGGTGGATGACAGACTCATATTCAGTGGCCAGTGTCAGGCAGCTGCTACAAAGGCAAATAAAATAATGGGATGTATTAAAAGAGGCATAGATGCTCATGAGGAGAACATAATTTTACCTCTATACAAGTCACTAGTTCGACCACACTTAGAATACTGTGCACAGTTCTGGTCTCCGGTGTATTAGAAAGACATAGATGAACTGGAGCGGGTGCAGAGAAGAGCGACCAAGGTTATTAGAGGACTGGGGGGTCTGCAATACCAAGATAGGTTATTACACTTGGGGCTATTTAGTTTGGAAAAACGAAGACTAAGGGGTGATCTTATGTTAATGTATAAATATATGAGGGGACAGTACAAAGACCTTTCTGATGATCTTTTTAATCATAGACCTGAGACAGGGACAAGGGGGCATCCTCTACGTCTGGAGGAAAGAAGGTTTAAGCATAATAACAGACGCGGATTCTTTACTGTAAGAGCAGTGAGACTATGGAACTCTCTGCCGTATGATGTTGTAATGAGTGATTCATTAATTAAATTTAAGAGGGGACTGGATACCTTTCTGGAAAAGTATAATGTTACAGGGTATATACACTAGATTCCTTGATAAGGCGTTGATCCAGGGAACTAGTCTGATTGCCGTATGTGGAGTCGGGAAGGAATTTTTTTCCCCATGGTGGAGTTACCCTTTGCCACATGGGGTTTTTTTTGCCTTCCCCTGGATCAACATGTTAGGGCATGTTAGGTTAGGCTATGGGTTGAACTAGATGGACTCACAGTCTTCCTTCAACCTTAATAACTATGTAACTATGTAACTATGTAACCCAAATTATTGTATCCTAATTATCAATGCGCATTGCAAACTATTAAATTTAATATTTCTTTGAATATTCCCAAAATACATATTTCCTAACACTTTGTAAAACATTCCATAGATAGAATGATTCATAAGAACTTGGCCTTTGACTTGTAAAGGCTGCTTCAAAGGCTTCTTACTGAGATTACCAGCTTTAAACTGAAACGGGTGTATGTTATCCCTATTATTAGCCCACAGTTCAGATGTCACCTGTTGTGAGATGTCATGTGCCATGCAGTAAAAATATATTATTACCATGCAAAGAAAAGTATCTGCATAATGTTAATAGCACACAAAACTAATTTAGCATATATTATTTCTTTTAAGTGTTAAATATAAAATCATGCAATTACTATAACTTCCTGTGTAAATAAAAACATAAATCCATGTAAGAGTTTTTTTGTTCAATTCCTGCTTTGAGAGGAAAATTCTAAGGAGAAATAAAAGAAAAAATTTAAATATCAAATTCATACAGAAACAAAACAATTTAAATATGTTATACATATGTATATATTTAATATATGTATTTAATGTAATTCTAAGTATTATTACTGGAGTAAATTTTAATTATTTAACTATACAAATAAAATTACAGTTATACAATCTCTATTTATACAAATATGCTATGTACTGTATACTGTATGGATCTGTATCTACAAAACTATAGAACTACAGAATTATACTGCTTAAAATAATTGCCAATTTTTAAATAATACATTGTATAACACATTTACACAACATATAATTACATTTTTAGCAAATTTCTCAACCAAATTTTATCTCCCTGTCAATAATGTCTTGAAAAGCTTTATTTAAAATTGTGATTCCTAGACTTATGGATTTTTTAAAAAGCTCTGATAATGGAGTCTTCAGCTTACCTCCCATGATGTGGCTCTCTGAAGTCACCTGTTTGTGTCTGTCAATTTCCACCATTTGTCTTACAGAGAGATTTGAACCTTGAATTTTTAACTCTTTCTGTGCAAATTCTTTAGTGGATTCTTGAATCTTTTGGTAGGGCTTATAACAAATATGTAATTTTCTTCGTACTTCATAGATTTGATTTTGAGGATAAGGCTACTTTCACACACAGCATATTTGCTGCGTATTTTTACGCGCGCGTATTTTGCTGCTGCTTTACCTGCGTTTTTTTACGCAGGCAAAAAACGCAGCTGCTTTCACACACAGCGTTTTTTGCTGCGTTTTTTGCAGCTGCGTTTTTTTCAGCATTGTGTACTGAAAATAAAGTTTGTTTGAAAAAAAAAAAAAGGGGAAAAAAAAAAAGAGTCATTGAGGTCATTTCCTGTCTTTATGACTCGGAATACAATACACACTGGAGTTAACATCATGTCGATTCTGCCAGCTGCAATGGCCTTGAGCCAAAGACACCTCAGCAAGCGGAACAGACATCAGCTGGGGTTTACTAACCCCACTGTCACTAACCCCAGGTTACTAGGGCAGGCGTCAGTCAGACGCCCCCCCTCGTAACCCTGTACGGTAAGGGTATGTTCACACGATCCTGATTTCAATCCTTTTTTTTCAGGACAAAAACCGCAGCTCTTGGCAGAAAACGCAGGTGCGTTTTTGATGCGGTTTTTGATGTGGTTTTTAGTGCGGTTTTTTATGCAGTTTTCTCTGCAGATTGTCTGTGTTTGACACAAATAAAGCTTTAACTGCAGTGGGGGAAAAAAAAAAGAAATTATGTCATTTCCTTGTCCAACCCTTTTCTTCTTCCATCCTCCATTTTGGGACTAAACACCAAAATGAGTGGACGTGTTTTGAATGACAGCGCTGCGCAGAGTGCTGAGCGTAGGCCAGATCACAGCCCGCGGATCCAGCTCTATCCAGCTATTTAAGTCTACGTTCACATTTGTGGTCTGCGCCGCAGCGTCGGGCGCCGCATGCGTCATGCGCCCCTATATATAACATGGGGGCGCATGGACATGCGTCGCACTTGCGTTTTGCGCCGCATGCGTCACTGCAGCGCACGCATCCGGCCGCAGAGGACGCAGCAAGTTGCATTTTTGCTGCGTCCAAAATCAATCAAAAAAAGGACGCATGTGGCGCACAACGCAAATGTGAACATAGCCTAAGTGCCACGTATTTAAGTGCCACATATTTCAGTGCCACGTATTTCAGTGCCACGTATTTCAGTGCCACGTATTTCAGTGCCACGTATTTCAGTGCCACGTATCACGTATTTCAGTGCCACGTATCAAAGTGCCACGTGCCACGTATCAAAGTGCCACGTGCCACATATTTCAGTGCCACGTGCCACGTATTTAAGTGACACGTGCCACGTATCAAAGTGCCACGTGCCACATATTTCAGTGCCACGTATCAAAGTGCCACGTGCCACGTATCAAAGTGCCACGTGCCACATATTTCAGTGCCACGTATTTAAGTGACACGTGCCACGTATCAAAGTGCCACGTGCCACATATTTCAGTGCCACGTATTTAAGTGACACGTGCCACGTATCAAAGTGCCACGTGCCACATATTTCAGTGCCACGTGCCACGTATTTAAGTGACACGTGCCACGTATCAAAGTGCCACGTATCAAAGTGCCACGTGCCACATATTTCAGTGCCACGTGCCACGTATTTAAGTGACACGTGCCACGTATCAAAGTGCCACGTGCCACATATTTCAGTGCCACGTGCCACGTATTTAAGTGACACGTGCCACGTATCAAAGTGACACGTATCACGTATTTCAGTGCCACGTATTTAAGTGACACGTATCACGTATAAGTGGCACGTGTCACGTATTTAATTGCCACATATTTAAGTGCCACGTATCAAGATTTTCCATGGAGAACAGACACATCCAGAGATATGTCTGCTCTCCACGGCTGCAGCAACACACTGACAGGAGCCATAGTTCCTGTCGGTGTGTCATTGCGCATGCGCGAGCGAGTTTACCGGCGGTCATTGACCCCGGCACTCTCGCTTAACGGCAGTGCTGCGTGGGAAAGTTCAACGCAGCTGTACTGCTGTTAACCGAGACGCCGGAGCCATTGAACTCCGGAACAGTACGCGATACACTGCTAGGAGCTTCGCTCCTGGCAGTGTATCGCCGGAGAGCAGCCGATCGGCGTGGGACGCTCGTTTTATGGATTCTGCGGACAGGGAGTATGAATTTGGTTTATTATTTTTGGATTTTTTCCTGGAGGATCGAGGGCTTCGCCTACAAGTGTGCTGTTGGTGAGTATATACTCTGTGTTATGTGTTGTATGTACTGTGTGTCATGTATGTGTATTGTGTGTGTTTTGTGTAACTTTACAACTGTGCTAAGTCGCCAGACACAGGGACAACTCTCCCATCCTAATACCGGATGGGAGTAGTAGTCCCATACGGCGACTTAGCACAATGGTGGCACTAGCGTCGCATGGGGGCACACGCGCGCACACACACACACACACACACACACACACACACACACACACACACTCTCCATGCTGCTTCACTGGGGGGCGGGGGCTTCCCTCTTCCTGTCCGACGTCACGTCCGGTCCTGGGTGTCAACCCCTCCGTACAAAGACGCCGACACCCAGGACAATGGCGCTGTGTGTGGAAGGTAATATGGGGCCCTACGGGGATACGCAGACACGCCGCTGCGTAAAGAATTGACATGTCAATTCTTTTTACGCCGGCGTGTTTGCAGACAAAAGCGCCGCGTTTTTTTGCGGTGTGTCTGAACGGCAAAGTGAATTTCTCATTCACTTTGCCGGCAGACGAAAATGACATTGCGCATTTTTGAAAAGCGCCCGCAAAATAGCGCTCAAAAATGCGCTATGTCTGAAAGTAGCCTAACTCAGTTTTGGAGATTTTGATTTTGGCTTCTGATTAGATTTTACTCTGTCTGTTTTCAAAAACTTAGTATGATTTATTTTCCTTTCAAGATTCTCATATTTTCTAGAAAAATCAAGGGATTCAAATAAAGAATCTTTTTTTGTGATGCAATAACACGAGATACAGAATTTAGGAATCCAAATTTGTTTACAAAACAATTCATCACTGATTGTGTATTGAAATTTGTAATGACAGTTTTGTACAACCTTTCAAAATATGGACATGAATGTAAAAGTACATTCTTTCCTGCCAATCCTTAATTTTAGAAGAATATCAATATCTGGATAATTTTCTTTTAATCCACAGAATATCAGAATTTTTAATCTTTCTATATCAGTAATTTCTTCATGTAACTCATCATCATTCTGCATTTTTAATAATAACCTTCTGGAAAGAAGCCACATTTTAAACAACTGATTTTTCTCCTCATTAGTCAAATCAAATTTATAAGCAAAACTCTCAAATATCTCTGAATTTCTGCACACATGGATTTTGTTATCATATGTAGGAATGATTTTTCATGATTTTAACAAGTTTTTCCTAGCTTTAGTTTGGAGGAGTTGGGCCTCTGAGTCGTCTTCTATTTTTAACCCCTTTGAGGTGGGCTCCGGCGGTGAACCCACCTCAAAGCCGTGACATGTCAGCTGTTTTGTACAGCTGACATGTGCGTGCAATGAGCGCGAGCGGAATCGCGATCCGCCCGCACCCATTAACTAGTTAAATGCCGCAGTCAAGCACTGACAGCGGCATTTAACTAGCGCTCCTGGCCGCGCGGCCGGAGATGCTCGCACCGCTGACCCCCGTCACATGATCGGGGGTCAGCGGTGCATTGCCATAACAACCAGAGGTCTCCTTGAGACCTCTATGGTTGTTGATGGCCGATTGCTTTGAGCACCACCCTGTGGTCGGCGCTCAAAGTACACCACCATTTCTACTTCATAGAGGTGATCTGTACTTCACCTCTATGTAGCAGAGGCGATCGTGTAGTGCATGCTTCTAACCTCCTATGGAGGCTATTGAAGCATGCCAAAATTTTTTTAAAAAAGTGTTTAAAAATATAAAAAAAATAAAAAAATATAAAAGTTCAAATCACCCCCCTTTCGCCCCAATCAAAATAAAACAATAAAAAAAAAAAATCAAACCTACACATATTTGGTATTGCTGCGTTCAGAATTGCCCGATCTATCAATTAAAACAAAGGATTAACCTGATCGCTAAATGGTGTAGTGAGAAAAAAAATCAAAAAGCCAAAATTACGTTTTTTGGTCGCCGCGACATTGCATTAAAATGTAATAACGGGCGATCAAAAAAACGTATCTGCACCAAAATGGTATCAATAAAAATACCAGCTTGGCACGCAAAAAATAAGCCCTCACCTGACCCCAGATCACGAAAATTGGAAACGCTACGGGTATCGGAAAATCGCGCAATTTTTTTTTTTTTTTAGCAAAGTTTGGAATTTTTTTTCACCACTTAGATAAAAAAATAACCTAGACAAGTTAGGTGTCTATGAACTCGTACTGACCTGGAGAATCATAATGGTAGGTTAGTTTTAGCATTTGGTGAACCTAGTAAAAAAGCCAAACAAAAAACAAGTGTGAGATTGCACTTTTTTTGCAATTTCATCACACTTGGAATTTTTTTCCCGTTTTCTGTTACACGGCATGGTAAAACCAATGGTATCGTTCAAAAGTACAACTTGTCCCGCAAAAATTAAGCCGTCACATGGCCATATTGACGGAAAAATAAAAAAGTTATGGCTCTGGGAAGGCGGGGAGCGAAAAACGAAAAAACGGAAAAAGCTCCGGGGGTGAAGGGGTTAATGGTCTTTGTACATCTGTTCCTTGTACGTCATCTTCATCAGTTCTCATGTCTCCTACGTTTCCTCCATCTTGTTTTACATCATGAGACACAAGGTCACCTTGAGTGGCCATTACAGTCACGTGTCTTACATCATGTTCACTCTCCACATTACAGTCAATCTTGGGAACATCACTAGTATCATCTGATACTATTTTTACACAGTCTGTTTTGGATTTCTCTGACACAAACTTGTGAAATACGTCAACCACATGTAAAATATTTTTCAGTTTCTCTTTTTCTTTATTGTAAATTAGCTTAGAATCTATCTTTAAATGTGCAATCTTGCATTCTGCATATATACTCTGCCAAAACATTTCTAAATTTGTAGACTTTTCACTTAGAGATACAGGAAAGATATATATCTTGGTACCGTGTAGATAGAAAAATGTTTAGAATTGAGAGTCCTCAGTGGTTGATACCTTTTAATGGCTAACTGAAAAGATGGTAACAAATTGCAAGCTTTCGAGACTACAGAGGCCTCTTCATCAGGCATAGACTAATACAAATTCTGAAGAATCACATATTTATGCACAACATAGCACAGGAAAAAAAAAACCCATGGATAAGACAGGTGGCATGAAGCAGAATTACATAGTTATTGAGGTTGAAGGAAGACTTTAAGTCCATCTAGTTCAACCCATAGCCTAACCTAACATGCCCTAACATGTTGATCCAGAGGAAGGCAAAAAAAACCCATGTGGCAAGGAGTAACTCCACCATGGGGAAAAAAATTCCTTCCCGACTCCACATACGGCAATCAGACTAGTTCCCTGGATCAACGCCTTATCAAGGAATCTAGTGTATATACCCTGTAACATTATACTTTTCCAGAAAGGTATCCAGTCCCCTCTTAAATTTAATTAATGAATCACTCATTACAACATCATACGGCAGAGAGTTCCATAGTCTCACTGCTCTTACAGTAAAGAATCCGCGTCTGTTATTATGCTTAAACCTTCTTTCCTCCAGACGTAGAGGATGCCCCCTTGTCCCTGTCTCAGGTCTATGATTAAAAAGATCATCAGAAAGGTCTTTGTACTGTCCCCTCATATATTTATACATTAAAATAAGATCACCCCTTAGTCTTCGTTTTTCCAAACTAAATAGCCCCAAGTGTAATAACCTATCTTGGTATTGCAGACCCCCCAGTCCTCTAATAACCTTGGTCGCTCTTCTCTGCACCCGCTCCAGTTCAGCTATGTCTTTCTTATACACCGGAGACCAGAACTGTGCACAGTATTCTAAGTGTGGTCGAACTAGTGACTTGTATAGAGGTAAAATTATGTTCTCCTCATGAGCATCTATGCCTCTTTTAATACATCCCATTATTTTATTTGCCTTTGTAGCAGCTGCCTGACACTGGCCACTGAATATGAGTCTGTCATCCACCCATACACCCAGGTCTTTTTCATTGATGGTTTTGCCCAGAGTTTTAGAATTAAGCACATAGTTATACATCTTATTACTTCTACCCAAGTGCATGACCTTACATTTATCCCCATTAAAACTCATTTGCCATTTATCAGCCCAAGCTTCTAGTTTACATAAATCATCCTGTAATATAAAATTGTCCTCCCCTGTATTGATTACCCTACAGAGTTTAGTGTCATCTGCAAATATTGAAATTCTACTCTGAATGCCCCCTACAAGGTCATTAATAAATATGTTAAAAAGAAGAGGGCCCAATACTGACCCCTGTGGTACCCCACTGCTAACCGCGACCCAGTCCGAGTGTGCTCCATTAATAACCACCCTTTGTTTCCTATCCCTGAGCCAGCTCTCAACCCACTTACACATATTTTCCCCTATCCCCATTACTCTCATTTTATGTATCAACCTTTTGTGTGGCACCGTATCAAAAGCTTTGGAAAAGTCCATATACACTACGTCCACTGGGTTCCCTTGGTCCAGTCCGGAACTTACCTCTTCATAGAAGCTGATCAAATTAGTCTGACATGAGCGGTCCCTAGTAAACCCGTGCTGATACTGGGTCATGAGGTTATTCCTCTTCAGATACTCCAGTATAGCATCCCTTAGAATGCCCTCCAGGATTTTACCCACAGTAGAGGTTAAACTTACTGGCCTATAATTACCGAGTTCAGTTTTTGCCCCTTTTTTGAATATTGGCACCACATTTGCTATACGCCACTCCTGTGGTACAGACCCTGTTATTATGGACTCTTTAAAGATTAAAAATAATGGTCTATCAATGACTGTACTTAGTTCCTGCAGTACTCGGGGGTGTATCCCATCCGGGCCCGGAGATTTGTCAATTTTAGTGATTTTTAGACGCCGCTGTACTTCCTGCTGGGTTAAGCAGTTGACATTTAATGGGGAATTTTTATCACTAGTCATATTGGCTGCCATGGGATTTTCTTTTGTAAATACTGATGAAAAAAATCATTTAGCAGATTGGCTTTTTCCTCATCCTCATCCACCATTTCACCCAGACTATTTTTAAGGGGGCCAACACTGTCATTTTTGAGTTTCTTACCATTTATATAGTTAAAGAATATTTTGGGATTATTTTTACTCTCTCTGGCAATGAGTCTCTCTGTCTCAATCTTTGCTGCCTTGATTTGCTTTTTACAGTATTTATTTAATTTTCTGTATTTATTTAATGCCTCATCACTACCTACTTCCTTTAATTCTCTAAATGCTTTCTTTTTGTTCCTTATTGCGCCCCTAACAGCTCTATTTAGCCATATTGGTTTCCTCCTATTTCTAGTATGTTTATTCCCATACGGTATATACTGTGCACAGGTCCTATCCAGGATGCTAATAAACGTCTCCCATTTTCTTTGTGTATTTTTGTGTCTCAGGATATCGTCCCAGTTAATTGCACCAAGATCCTCTCTCATCCGTTGGAAATTTGCCCTCCTGAAGTTTAGTGTCCTTGTCACCCCCCATTACCATGAATTACCATGAGTGATAAACAGTTATGTCAATAAATGTTGGGCCAGTTCTTAGATAAGGAATGTTTTATTGTCCTGATTGGGGTCTCTGTTGTGATGACCCCTTATAGTCTGAGGGGCAAGTTCCTTAGTTGATGTAAAAAGACATAAATCCATGCGACATATTCATTCCTGCAGTGAGAGTGTCAAAGGTCATCATCAGTTTATATTCCCAGACTCTTCTGTCTCTCTGAGTTTTGAAGTTACCTTTAAATATAAGTAATTTCATGTCCATAATGCTATGATTTGGGAGACAAAAATCCCCCAAAAATCCCAAATCATAGCATTATGGACATGAAATTAGAATACGAATTATTTTAATTAATTTTTCTTACCTTGAAATATCTCAGCTTGTAGTTCCTTTTTTGGACAACGCTGGGCTCTGATCATCAGCACGTCTGGCACTTGTAATACTACTACTTGTCAATCCATCTGGCACCTGTTAGTCCTCACTCATAGGTTCTCTGTGACTTGAAATGTTGTAGTGGAATTCCTGAAAACTTGCACAATTGACGTTTAGTGAAGCTCTTCTCTTCCCCCGTGTGCTAGGAGAAGGAAATCCACGCAAAAATAGCACAAAAAAAATCAAATCTGGCTGGCTTGGCCAATGTTAAATATGCTTATTTCGCACATTTACTTAATCAGGAGACTGTTTGCCAGATGCAATACTCTTAAAGAAAATGTCATGATATTTTCATAAAAAATATAGTGGTTTATTTGATTGTCCACAGAAAAACCACATTGCAGCAAAACATAAAATAGGTGAAATAGTTACGAACACATTGTCCATTTGTTCCTAATTTTTCCTGAGATCGTAAAAGGTGTCTGTCTTTCTGTCATGGAATAGAAGTCATCATGGATACCAGCTGTTCATTCCTTCTGTAAGTAGTCTGAAGTCCATGGAGAATGGAGAGAAGGCAGGTGACAGCCCCCACCCTTCTGTGAATCTCGCTTATATGTCCCATAGAGCACGTGTTCTCTCTATATGGTGTTCACTTATACTCTGTGCTATATAGCTATATATATACTGATCAGCTATTATTTCGCTACTAATAAATATTCGTGCTGAGTACTTGAAATAGTGCAGGAGTCCATTTAAAATGGGCAAGGCAAGGGACGGGGAAGTGGATGTGGTGATGGTGCATGCAGAGGACGAGGCCGTGGCCAAGGTGAAAGTGGGCAACAACAAAGACCCACACCTTCTCTCTCGACCTTCCTGTCCCAGTTTCTAGGGGACCGCAGCACACCACTATTGAAGCCAGAGCAGTGTGAAACGGTTGTTAGTTGGATAGCGGATTGCTTCCAGTCACTTAGCCACCACCACCATGTCTTCCACACGGTCAAGTCTGAGTAGCTATGAGTGTGGCCCGGATATTCCTCACCCTGATCCTCCTTCCTCCCACCATGCCGAGTGCCCTGAGACAACTGATCTCACACTTGGACACTCTGAAAAGCTGTTCAGTTTTCCATTTCAAGATTCAGAACTCTCGGCCGGTTAACTTGCAGTGGGGACACATGAGATCGCATGTAGAGTTGCTCAAAGCTTTGACCAGCCCCGGTCATGCAAAGGCGATGGTGGGAAAGTGTCAGAAGAGGTGGACGATGATGAACACAATTGCCAGAAAGTCAGGAGGAGCAGAGTGCGGTTGTGGAAGACGAGGTGGTGGATGACTATGTGACTGACCCAACCTGACAGGACATGAAGAGCGAGGGCAGCAGGACACATTGGGAAGGAGGCATATTACCCCAACAGGCATGAAGAAACAGTGTGGTGGCCACAGACAGAAGGCGTGCATCCGTTCCCCGTAACACCAACATGAGGGAAGTTGCCATTCCAACTGTTAGATCTTCCCGAGTCTGTTAATTTTTTAAAGACTCTGCTGATAACCCCAAACAGACCATTTGTAGCACCTGCCATGCGCACATCAGCAGGGGTAGCAAAACAACCAGCCTGACCACCACCAGCATGATCAGGCACGTGGCTGCAAAGCACCCAACTTTGTGGGCCGAACCCCAGGCTCGAGGACCACTGTCTGCAGGTCACACCACTGCTTCTTCCACTGTTTTGTGTAGAAGCCAATCCCCAGGACACCGTGCATGTGAAGATGCCTCTAGCCCTGCACCTGTTGTGGCCCACAGTCAATCAGCACCATCATCAAGCCCGTCCATGTCCTTGTCCTTGTCCCAGCACAGCCTTCAGTTGTCTATAACCTAGTCTTGGAAACGCAAGAAGAAATACCCAGCCAACGCCCCAGAGGCCACAGTCCTAAATTCTAATATTTCTCTTCTGCTTGCGCTAGAAATGCAGCTTTTTAGGATAGTTGACTGAAGCTTTCCGCAACCTGATGGCGGCCGCCATCCCAAGGTACTTGGTCCCAAGTCGCCACTTTCTCCTAGTGTGCCGTATCAGCATACACCAGCATGTGTCCCACATTACCCGTGACCTCAACAATGCTTTTACAGAGAAAGTCCACCTAACCACAGACACGTGCTTGTGGGCAGGGATGGTACATCTTACTGATGGCACACTGGGTTAACATAGTGGAAGCCAGGACCACGTCGGACCTTGGGATGGAACACATCCTCCCCACACTGAGGATTGCTGGCCCTATGTCTGTCATGGATCGTGGGTGACCTTTGGCCAGCACACGGCTATCACATGTGCATGGAGCTTATCTTAGTTATCCCTCCACTGCTACAATGTGATAAAAACACAAACAAGGCTATTGAACTATCAATTTACCACAGGGGCTTATTTTAGGTATGCCACTGCTGCTACAATATCACGAACTGTAGGTATTTATGTATATCCCGCTTTCCAGTTCCGCTTCGGAACTTGCAGCTCTCCAGTGCGCCCTTACCCTCAGGTCAGTCAGGGAACTATACCTGAGATAGTCGCCGGACGGGCCGCTTCACTGTGGACTGGCTAGCAGGCATGCTGCAGCGAGGGAATTATAAATGCTCAGGCCGCAGCCAATCGCTTATATAACCCAGTTCCGTCGCTGCCAGCTCACCTGCCTAGCCCAGAACACACTTTGCTGCCACCAGCTCAGATTTCTCACGTAGGGGGGTCAGAGCCAACCCAATTTAGTAGCGAAATTAACTTCGGAGTACTTAGGGTTTTAGAGCAAGGAAAACGAAGCTAGTAGATTTTATATTTTACTCCATAAAAGACTAGGCAGCGTTTATAAAAGATATATAAAGATTTTACAATATGAGACAATTTAAAGTATGTACAGAAATTATAAAAAAAAAGGATTAAAGAAAGATAAAACTCACATTTGCTTAGATCATTTCAGCTAACCATGCTGGTAGGCGGAGCCAAATATCCAAGTGCATCAGGAGGTCTTTCTGTAGTGAAATCCCAGGCAAGAATGAAGGCTGGGTTGAGTACAGTAACTTATACCTGCAGACTTGTGACATCACTAAAGGGGCTGGTTTGCCTGCACCCTCCCCCAGCTGCCAGGGTGCACATTGTGGTACAAAAACTTATAAAACTCCTAGATGTGCTTGCGAACCTAGCAGAATGACGGCACACACATCCATCATCTTATATCGAAATTAGCTTTCTATTGAATCCAAATGTGATCTAACTCCCACACGGTTCAGGAGAAATCTGTTTCTCTGGTTCTCTTGGGGCCAGACTCTCGCAAGAGGCCCCGTTGTGAAGCCCTCTTAAATCACATTCTGAATATGTAGCCAGAATATTCCTGTCATACACTGGTGGCACATGAAGGCTTATTGAATATCTCTCCCAAACCCAGCAACCACATGGAGTAAGACAAATTCCTACAGGGGGGGGGGAGGAGCAGAGAGGAGTTTCAAGGTCTCATGATTCTTGTGGACAGAGCCAGCTCTGGGTTAATTAACATTCTGACGGGAGGGGGAAAGAAGAGCAGAGAGGAGTTTCAAGGCTCCCTGCTGGGTTTCAGTTACACAGGGTTTGTGCCTAGGCAAAGTGAAGGCAGTGAGAAAAGGAAGGGGAGTTGGAGCCCACAGTGTGTGTGCTAGCAGGGGAACATGAAAAATCATAAGCCATGTTATATATTAACATCACACCTCCCCTTTTTGGTGTGCACTACAGAGGCAGGACCTCTCGGTATTCTGCCATGTGCACCTCAGCAGGTTCACCCCGGTGGGACAACCCAACCGCATTGCATGCTCCCTGCCTGTTTTGTGTTTGATGGTGAAGTCAAACTGCTGGAGGGAGAGGCTCAAGCGTAGCAACCTTCCGTTGGTTCCACACATGGCTTTTAGCCAGCGCAGAGGGTTGTGGTCAGTCACCACTGTGAAGGTGCGACCATACAAGTAGGGCTGCAAGCGCTGCAGGGCCCAGACTATGGCCAGGCACTCCTTCTCGATGGTGGAGTAGGCCACCTCCCTCAGCAGAAGTTTCCGGCTCAGGTATAACACATGGTGCTCTTAGTCCTCCAAGTCAACCTGGCTGAGCACAGGGGCATTGCACAATGCTGTTTTCAACACTTGGAAGGCCCCCTCACAGCCGTCGGTCCAGTTGACGATGGGGGGGGTAGCTTCTTCCTAGTGAGGTCCATCAAGGGTTTTGCCAGGCTACTATAGTGCTGTAAAAAGCACCTATAGTACCGTGCAGTGCCCAGGAAGGACATCACCTGTTTCTTGGTCCTGGGGGTGGGCCAGTTCACGATCGCTCACACTTTCTCAGGCTCTGGCTTTAGGGTGCCCTCGCCTGCCCAGTGCCCCAGGTAGTGGACCTCTCTCATGCCCATCTGGCACTTTCCCGGCTTGATAGTCAGTCCGGCTTGGTGAATTCGCCTGAGCACCTCCTCGAGGTACTGCAGGTGTTCCTCCCAGGAGAAACTGAAGATGACAATGTCATCCAAGTACGCCACCACGTACTTCTCCAGTCCTTCAAGCAGGTGGTTGACCATCCACTGGAAAGTGGCAGGGGCATTCTTCATGCCGAAGGGCATGACCGTGGACATGTACAGCCTCGGGGCTCAGGGGAATCTGCCAATATTCTCGACTCGGGTCCATTATGGTCAGATATTCTGCGCCAGCTAACCTCTCAAGCAGCTCCTTGATGCGCGGCATTGGGTGTGCATCAGAGGCTGTGATGGCAATGAGCCCCCTGTAGTCCACGCAGAACCGGGTAGTCCAATCCTTCTTTGGCATGAGGACTACAGGTGAGACCCATGTGCTCTTTAACCGTTGAATCACCCCCAGCTGTAACATCTCATCAATCTCCTGGTGCATAACCTGCTGCACCTGGTTGGAGATTCAATAGGGTGTTCGCCGTAGTGGGGCATGATTCCCGATGTCCACCTCATTGACCGCTAACTCAGTCCTTCTAGGTCAGTTGGAGAACACGGCCCGGAAGGGTTCCAGCTTGGTCCGCAACTGCAACCACTGGGATTCGGTTAGTGAGGCACTTATCTCTAAGTCCTCAATGGTCCCACTGGCCTTGGCTTGGGCCAGTATGTCCAGGAGGGGGTCTTCCTCCCCATCTTCGGGCAGGCTGCAGACCTGTCGGATGAAAGATTCACATTCGCGATGAGCCTTCATGTTGACGTGAAAGGTCTTTCGCCTACCCCGAGAGTGGTCAAGCGTGACCACGTAGGTGACCGGGTTGAGCTGTTGGTGGAAGACGTACGGGCCTTCCCAGGCTGCCTGAAGCTTATCTTTTGGTATGGGAACCAGCACCCACACTTTTTGACCCACGTGGTAGGTCTGGTGCTGTTGGCAACAGGGACAGGACCTTTTGTGTTGGTTGGCAGGGGCACTGGTGTTGGTTGCAGGCTTACCCCCTCTCCAGCTAGCGGTGATGGGCTTCCGCACTTCCAATTTATGGTTTGCCCTGTAGGCATCGGCAATCTGCACTGATTTCGTCACGTCTTTGGGTTCTCGGTCCATCACGAACTGTCGCACCTCCGCTGGGCAAAGATGTAAGAACTGGTCTTTGATCATCAGGTCTCGCAGCTGTGCAAAGGTGGTCACTGACAGTCCTTGGGTTCACTGGTCAAAGTGGGTCCCGAGTCCATGCGCCACATCGCTGTAACTGTCGTGTGGCCACGTTGGAAGTTCTGGAACTTTCTACGGTAAACCTCAGGTGTAAGCTGGTACTTGGTTATCAGGGCCTGCTTGATTGCCTCATAGTCACCATCTTGCTCTTGAGAGAGAGCAGCAAACGCCTCCAGAGCTTTGCCTCTTAGCCCTGGAGTCAGGTATCGGGCCCATTCATGCGTATGCAGCTGGAACTGTCTGCAGGCTTTCTCAAAGGCTCGCAGAAAAGTGTCCAAGTCCCCATCCTTTTCCATCACAGGAAAGTGCTCGGGTCAGGGCTTCGGTATCTGAGCGCTGTTGGGCTCATGGCTCCGGGCGGGGGAGGGCATTCCCCCTGCCGGACCATCTCCAGTTCATATTCTCGCACAGCTTGGTGCTCGGCTCTCTCAGCCTCTCGCTCGGCTTGGGCCTACTGACGGTACTGCTGGATCAGCTGCAGTCGTCCCTCACAGTCGTCAGCGGGGAGTTGTTCCAAGGCATCAGCAGGTGGGGGTCCAATTCGCCTTGGTTGCTAGGAGGGCCGGCATTCCTTGGTTGGACCCCTGCTGCAGCACCACCTTTGCTTGTGCTGGCTTCTGCATCCTCTGGGCTCTGGCCATTTTCCCGTTGCACCAGAGCCGCGACCAGTTGGTCTTTGTTTTTGTTTGTGATGTCGATCCCCCACACCCCACAAAGGGCAATAAGAGCGTCCTTCTTAAGCTGCTTATACCACTCTTCTCCCATCGCAGCCCTGGTTGCCAAATAATAAATAGGAAAGAAAAACAAAGAGAAGGGTAGGGGATAATCACCCGTACAATTGTCTCAGGACTAATAAACACTGAGTTCATTCTCCAAACTATTGCGGCTGGGTCCTCGGGAGAACCGTGCCAGTTTTAGTGAGAGGAATGATTGCTCAAACCAGATCACTAATGCTCTATGATCCCACCGCTCTGCCACCCATATGTCACGGATCGTGGGTGACCTTTGGCCAGCACCTGGCTATCACATGTGCAGGGGGCTTATCTTAGTTATCCCTCCACTGCTAGAATGTGATGAAAACACAAACAAGGCTATTGACCTATCAATTTACCGCAGGGGCTTATTTTAGTTATCCAACTGCTGCTACAATATCACGAACTGCAGGGATTTATGTATATTCTGGTTTCCAGTTCCGCTTCGGAACTTGCAGCTCTCCGGCGCCCCCCTTACCCTCAGGTCAGTCAGGGAACTACACCTGGGATAATTAGTCACTGGACGGGCCGCTTCACTGTGGACTGGCTAGCAGGCACACTGCAGCAAGGGAATTATAATTGCTCAGGCCGCAGCCAGACAATAGCTTATATAACTCCGTTCTGTCGCTACCAGCTCACCTGCCTAGCCCAGAACACACGTTGCTGCCACCAGCTCAGATGTCTCACAGAGGGGTTCAGAACCAACCCAATTTAGTAGCATAATTAACTTCGGAGGACTTAGGGTTTTAGAGCAAGGAAAACGAAGCTAGTAGATTTTATATTTTACTCCATAGAAGACTAGGCAGTGTTTATAAAAGGTATATAAAGATTTTACAATATGAGACAATTTAAAGTATGTATGGCAATTATAAAAAAAATGGATTAAAGAAAGATAAAACTCACATTTGCTTAGATCATTTCAGCTAACCATGCTGGTAGGCGGAGCCAAATATCCCAGTGCATCAGAAGGTCTTTCTGTAGTGAAATCCCAGGCAAGAATGAAGGCTGGGTTGAGTGCAGTAACTTATACCTGCAGGCTTCTGTGTTATGACCCCAATGGCGAGGGTCTCAGAGAAACAAGTAAGTCTGCGACGTACAAAAATCCAGCTCATAGGGCAGTGGTAACTGGGTTGACCATATATCTACTCCTAACGCCAACACTAGCAGTAGCCGGGGAACATGCCTACGTTGGTCGCTAGATGTCTCGCACCAGCCGGAGGACTAACTACCCCTAGAAGAGGAAAACAAAGACCTCTCTTGCCTCCGGAGAATAGACCCCAAAAGTAGGATAGTAGCCCCCCACAAATAATAACGGTGAGGTAAGAGGAAATGACAAACACAGAGATGAACTAGGTTTTAGCAAAGAGAGGCCCACTTACTAATAGCAGAATGTAGTAAGATAACTTATATGGTCAACAAAAACCCTATCAAAATCCACGCTGGAGATTCAAGAACCCCCGTACCGTCTAACGGCCCGGGGGGAGAACACCAGCCACCCTAGAGCTTCCAGCAAGGTCTGGAAACAGATTATATATAAGCTGGACAAAAATGCAAACAAAAACAAATAGCAAAAAGCAAGGAAGCAGACTTAGCTTAATCAAGCAGGAACCAGGATCAGTAGACAAGAGCACTACAGATTAGCTCTGATATCAACGTTGCCAGGCATTGAACTGAAGGTCCAGGGAGCTTATATAGCAACACCCCTGACCTAACGACCCAGGTGAGCATACAAGGAATGAATGACATACCCAGAGTCAAATCACTAGTAGCCACTAGAGGGAGCCAAAAGGTAAATTCACAACAGTACCCCCCCCTTAGTGAGGGGTCACCGAACCCTCACCAAGACCACCAGGGCGATCAGGATGAGCGGCGTGAAAGGCACGAACTAAATCGGCCGCATGCACATCAGAGGCGACCACCCAGGAATTATCCTCCTGACCATAGCCCTTCCACTTGACCAGGTACTGAAGCCTCCGCCTGGAGAGACGAGAATCTAAGATCTTCTCCACCAAGTACTCCAACTCGCCCTCAACCAACACCGGAGCAGGAGGCTCAGCAGAAGGAACCACGGGCACAACGTACCGCCGCAACAAGGACCTATGAAATACGTTGTGGATGGCAAACGACACCGGAAGATCCAGGCGAAAGGATACAGGATTAATGATTTCCAATATCTTGTAAGGACCAATGAAGCGAGGCTTAAATTTGGGAGAGGAGACCTTCATAGGAACAAATCGAGAAGACAGCCATACCAAATCCCCAACGCGAAGTCGGGGACCCACACCGCGGCGGCGGTTGGCAAAATGCTGAGCCTTCTCCTGTGACAACTTCAAGTTGTCCACCACATGCCCCCAGATCCGCTGCAACCTATCCACCACGGAATCCACCCCAGGACAGTCAGAAGGCTCCACATGTCCCGAGGAAAAACGAGGATGGAAACCAGAGTTGCAGAAAAATGGCGAAACCAAGGTGGCGGAACTAGCCCGATTATTAAGGGCAAATTCAGCCAACGGCAAGAAGGTCACCCAATCATCCTGATCAGAAGAGACAAAACACCTCAAATAAGCCTCCAGAGTCTGATTAGTTCGCTCCGTTTGTCCGTTAGTCTGGGGATGGAAAGCGGATGAAAACGACAACTCAATGCCCATCCTACCACAAAAGGATCGCCAGAACCTGGAAACAAACTGGGATCCTCTGTCCGACACAATATTCTCAGGAATGCCGTGCAAACGAACCACGTTCTGGAAGAACACAGGAACCAGATCAGAAGAGGAGGGCAGCTTAGGCAAGGGAACCAAATGGACCATCTTGGAGAAACGATCACATATCACCCAGATGACAGACATGCCCTGAGACACCGGAAGATCAGAAATGAAATCCATAGAGATGTGTGTCCAAGGTCTCTTCGGGACAGGCAAGGGCAAGAGCAACCCGCTGGCACGAGAGCAGCAAGGCTTAGCTCGAGCGCAAGTACCACAGGACTGTACAAATGACCGCACATCCCTTGACAAGGAAGGCCACCAAAAGGACCTGGCCACCAGATCTCTGGTGCCAAAAATTCCCGGGTGCCCTGCCAACACCGAGGAATGAACCTCGGAAATGACTCTGCTGGTCCATCTAGCAGGCACAAACAATCTGTCAGGTGGACAAGAGTCAGGCCTACCAGCCTGAAATCTCTGCAACACACGTCGCAGATCTGGAGAAATAGCAGACACGATAACTCCTTCCTTAAGAATACCCACAGGTTCAGCGACTCCAGGAGCATCAGGCACAAAGCTCCTAGACAGAGCATCGGCCTTCACATTCTTAGAACCTGGTAAATACGAGACCACAAAGTCAAAACGGGAGAAAAACAATGACCAGCGGGCCTGTCTAGGATTCAGGCGTTTAGCAGACTCGAGATTCATCAGATTTTTGTGATCAGTCAAGACCACCACACGATGCTTAGCACCCTCGAGCCAATGACGCCACTCCTCAAATGCCCACTTCATGGCCAACAACTCCCGATTGCCCACATCATAATTTCGCTCTGCCGGCGAAAACTTCCTAGAGAAAAAGGCACAAGGTCTCATAGTAGAGCAACCAGGGCCTCTCTGCGACAAAACGGCCCCTGCCCCAATCTCCGAAGCATCCACCTCAACCTGAAAGGGAAGTGAGATGTCAGGCTGGCACAAAACAGGCGCCGAAGTAAACCGGCGTTTTAACTCCTGGAAAGCCTCCACGGCAGCAGGAGCCCAGTTAGCTACATCAGAGCCTTTCTTGGTCATATCCGTCAGCGGTTTAACAACGCTAGAGAAATTTGCGATAAAACGACGTTAGAAGTTAGCAAAACCCAAGAACTTCTGAAGACTCTTAACTGACGAGGGTTGAGTCCAATCATGAATAGCTCGGACCTTGACTGGATCCATCTCCACAGCAGAAGGGGAAAAAATGAACCCCAAAAAGGGAACCTTCTGTACACCAAAGAGACACTTTGAGCCTTTTACAAACAAAGAATTTTCACGCAGAATCTCAAAAACCATCCTGACCTGCTCCACATGCGAGTCCCAATCATCAGAAAAAAACAGAATATCATCCAGATAAACAATCAAAAATTTATCCAGATACTTCCGGAAAATGTCATGCATGAAGGACTGAAAAACTGAAGGTGCATTAGAGAGCCCAAATGGCATCACCAAGTACTCAAAATGACCTTCGGGCGTATTGAATGCGGTTTTCCATTCATCGCCCTGCCTAATGCGCACAAGGTTGTACGCACCACGAAGGTCTATCTTGGTGAACCACTTGGCACCTTTAATCCGGGCAAACAAATCTGACAACAGCGGCAAAGGATACTGAAATTTGACAGTGATCTTATTTAAAAGCCGATAGTCAATACAAGGCCTCAAAGATCCGTCCTTTTTGGCCACAAAAAAAAAAAATCCCGCACCAAGAGGGGAAGAAGAAGGACAGATATGCCCCTTCTCAAGAGACTCCTTGATATATGAACGCATCACGGTATGTTCAGGTACCGACAGATTAAACAGTCTCCCCTTAGGAAACTTACTGCCAGGAATCAAATCTATTGCACAGTCACATTCCCTATGAGGAGGCACTGCACTGGACTTAGACTCGCTGAAGACATCCTGATAATCAGACAAATACGCCGGAACTTCCGAAGGCGTAGAAGAAGCAATAGACAAGGGCAGGGAATCTCCATGAATTCCATGGCAGCCCCAACTTGACACTGACATAGCCTTCCAGTCCAAGACTGGATTATGGGTCTGTAACCATGGCAAACCCAAAACAACCAAATCATGCATTTTATGCAGAACAAGAAAACGTATTACCTCCCGATGTTCGGGAGTCATGCACATGGTAACCTGTGTCCAAAACTGCTGTTTATTTTTTGCCAATGGCGTAGAATCAATACCCCTAAGAGGGATAGGATTTTCCAATGGCTCAAGAACAAATCCGCAGCGCTTGGCAAATGACAGATCCATAAGGCTCAGGGCAGCACCCGAGTCCACAAACGCCATGACAGGATACGATGACAGTGAGCAAATCAAAGTTACAGATAGAATAAATTTAGGTTGCAAATTACCAATGGCGACCGGACTAACAACCTTAGTAAGACGTTTAGAGCATGCTGAGATAACATGTGTAGAATCACCACAGTAGTAACACAAGCCATTCTGGCGTCTATGAATTTTCCGCTCATTTCTAGTCAGGATTCTATCACATTGCATTAAATCAGGTGTCTGTTCAGACAACACCATGAGGGAATTAGCGGTTTTGCGCTCCCGCAACCGCCGGTCGATTTGAATAGCCAGGGCCATAGAATCATTCAGACCTGTGGGAATGGGAGAACCCACCATCACATTCTTAATGGCTTCAGAAAGGCCATTTCTAAAATTAGCAGCCAATGCACACTCGTTCCACTGGGTCAGCACGGACCATTTCCGAAATTTTTGGCAATACACTTCAGCCTCGTCCTGACCCTGAGACATAGCCAGCAAGGCCTTTTCTGCCTGAATCTCAAGATTGGGTTCCTCATAAAGTAAACCGAGCGCCAGAAAAAACGCATCAATGTCAGCCAATGCCGGATCTCCTGGCGTCAGCGAGAAGGCCCAATCCTGAGGGTCGCCCCGTAAAAAAGAAATAACAATTTTTACTTGCTGAGCGGAGTCTCCAGATGAACAGGGTTTCAGGGACAAAAACAATTTACAATTATTCCTGAAATTTCTAAATTTAAATCGGTCTCCGGAAAACGGTTCAGGAATCGGTATCTTAGGTTCTGGCATAGGACTTCTGATAACATAATCTTGTATGCCCTGCACACGAGCAGCAAGCTGGTCCACACTTGTAATCAAGGTCTGGACATTCATGTCTGCAGCAATCACAAGCCACTCAGAGGTAAAGGGGAAAAGAAAAAAAAATGAGAGAGAGAAAAAAAAACTCAGAACTTTCTTTCTTATAATCCCGCTTCTGCAATGCATTTAACATTTAATACTGGCCTGGCAAACTGTTATGACCCCAATGGCGAGGGTCTCAGAGAAACAAGTAAGTCTGCGACGTACAAAAATCCAGCTCATAGGGCAGTGGTAACTGGGTTGACCATATATCTACTCCTAACGCCAACACTAGCAGTAGCCGGGGAACATGCCTACGTTGGTCGCTAGATGTCTCGCGCCAGCCGGAGGACTAACTACCCCTAGAAGAGGAAAACAAAGACCTCTCTTGCCTCCAGAGAATAGACCCCAAAAGTAGGATAGTAGCCCCCCACAAATAATAACAGTGAGGTAAGAGGAAATGACAAACACAGAGATGAACTAGGTTTTAGCAAAGAGAGGCCCACTTACTAATAGCAGAATGTAGTAAGATAACTTATATGGTCAACAAAAACCCTATCAAAATCCACGCTGGAGATTCAAGAACCCCCGTACCGTCTAACGGCCCGGGGGGAGAACACCAGCCACCCTAGAGCTTCCAGCAAGGTCAGGAAACAGATTATATATAAGCTGGACAAAAATGCAAACAAAAACAAATAGCAAAAAGCAAGGAAGCAGACTTAGCTTAATCAAGCAGGAACCAGGATCAGTAGACAAGAGCACTACAGATTAACTCTGATATCAACGTTGCCAGGCATTGAACTGAAGGTCCAGGGAGCTTATATAGCAACACCCCTGACCTAACGACCCAGGTGAGCATACAAGGAATGAATGACATACCCAGAGTCAAATCACTAGTAGCCACTAGAGGGAGCCAAAAGGTAAATTCACAACACCTGACATCGTTAAGGGGCTGGTTTGCCTGCACCCTCCCCTAGCGCCAGGGTGCACATTTTGGTACGAAAACTTATAAAACTCCTAGATGTGCTTGCGAACCTAGCAGAACGATGGCACACACATCCATCATCTCATATCGAAATTAGCTTTCTATTGAATCCAAATGTGATCTAACTATCCCACACGATTCAGGAGAAATCCATTTCTCTGGTTCTCTTGGGGCCAGACTCTCGCAAGAGGCCCCGTTGTGAAGCTCTCTTAAATCACATTCTGAATATGTAGCCGGAATATTCCTGTCATACACTGGCGGCGTAGTAAGGCTTATTGAATGTCTCTCCCATACACAGTAACCACATGGAGTTAGACAAAGAAATTCCTACGGGGGGAAGGAGCAGAGAGGAGTTTCAAGGTCTCATGCTTCTTGTGGACAGAGCCAGCTCTGGGTTAATTAACATTCCGACGGGAGGGGGAAAGAGCAGAGAGGAGTTTCAAGGCTCCCCGCTGGGTTTATTACACAGGGATTGTGTAGGCAAAGCGAAGGCAGTGGGAAAAGGAAGGGGGGTTAAAGCCCACAGTATATGTGCTAGCAGGGGAACATGAAAAATCATACGCCATGTTATACATTAACGTGACAACATCAATCAGGGTTGAACCCACAGTCTACAGCTCCTGCACCTCCTCTTTATTCTCCATCTCTGAAATCAACACATCAGTCAGAAACTGCAGCACTGCCTCAGTCAAGCGGCAACAGGCTGTGCTGAAGCTAATCTGCATAGGTGACAAACCGCACAATGCAGAAGAATTGTGGACAGTGCTGAAAGAGCATATTTGGATGACACCGCTGAACCTACAGCCAGGCATGGTCATGTGTGACAATGGCCATAACCTGGTGGCGTCTCTGAGGCAAGGTGAGCTCACACACGTACCTTGCTTGGCCCATGTGCTTAACCTCATGGTTCGGTTTCTGAAAAGCTACCCAGAGCTGCCGGATCTGCTAGTGAAAGTACGCCGTCTGTCTGCCCATATTAGAAAGTGAGCTACAACTTCTGCCACCCTTGCTGTGCTTCAGCAGTGTTTGCAGCTTCCAGCTCACCGGCTGATGTGTGATGTCCCCACGCGCTGGAACTCTATGCTGCCTATGTTGGAAAGGATTTGTGAGCAGAAGAGGGCAGTTGTTGACTACCAACATCAACAAGGCCGTCGATATTCAGTTCAGACTCCATACATAAGACCTCAAGAGTGGATATGGATGTCCGACATATGTACCATCCTCCAAAACTTTGAGGACTGCACCAAGATGGTGAGCGATGATGACGCCATAATTAGCATCACCATCCTGCTCCTCAGCATTCTGAAAACCTCTCTGCTCACAACTAAAGAGGATGCTTTGCAGGCAGAGCATAAGGACATGGAGCAAGGAAACATACAGGGGGATTACACTCAGCCCAGCCTCATGTCTTCTCAACGTGGATTGGTAGTCAATGAGGAGGAAGAACAGGAGCTACTTTCATGTGCTGTAGACGGTACTACAAACACAGCTGTCATACCATCTGTTCAGTGGGGATTGCCTGAGGACAGGGAGGAGGAGGATGAGGACAGCATGGTCAGTTGCCCTGTTGGTGAGGACACGGAAGTCTTGCCTGTTAGCAGTCTGGCACGCAAGGCTGACTTTATGTTGCACTGCGTTTCATGTGACCTTCGCATTATACAAATTTTGGGTGACACTCATTACTGGTTGGTGATAATTCTAGACCCAAGCTACAAGGAGAACTTTCAATCTCTTCTACCAGAGGCAGAGAGGTGTACTAAAATGTTGTAGTACCAGAGGGCCCTTGTAGCGTTATTACTTAGAAAATTCCCATGTGAGAACGCTGGCAGCAGACATCAGTTTGTTGTACAACCAAGGAGTCCATGCGAGAGACAGAAGTACAATCCAGCTCAGGCAGGGGAACAATGGCAAAGTTCTGGGACAGTTTTCTCAGACCCTCCCATCGTGACAGCACAGAAGCAAGGGGTGCTGTCACAAGAAGTGCAATGTTTGGGGAGATGGTGAGGGAATACCTTGCAGATCGTACAAACTTCCTCCATGATTCCGCTGTGCCTTTTAATTATTGGGTATCCAAGTTGGACACATGGCATGAACTGGCTCTCGATGCCTTGGAGGTCCTGGCCTGCCCTGCTGCTAGCGTTCTGTCAGAGTGGGTTTTTAGTGCCGCTGGTGGAATTGTAACAGATAAGCGCATCCGCCTGTCAACTGAAAATGCTGACAGACTGGCTCTTATAAAAATTAACAAGGGCTGGATTGGGAAAGACTTCTGTACATCACCAAGTGAAAACAGCGAAACATAACCTCAAACACATTCTCTCTTTTGGGGGTGTTTTCTCATGCATCTCTTCACAAACACACATGGGTATACGCTTCCAGATTTGGTCTGTTTGTTGTTATCCTCCTCATCCAGAACCACTAGATGACCAGGGTGAACGTGCTCTGTTCTGTTATAGGACAGTGCATTTTGGGGAAGAGGGCTGTGATGGCACTATTTTATTTAGTAAAAAAAAGGACCCCACATTGGGGATTTGGGCTTTACATTGGTCCTACTTCTTAACTGTCTCCTGCAATGTGTCCTTTACCTGCCACTAGATCACCAGGGTGAACCTGCCCTGTACGGTCAATTTTGGGCAAGGCGGTTTTAATGGCACTATTTTATTTAGTAAAAAAAGGACCCCACATTAGGGAATTGGGCATTACATTACATTGGGCCTACTTCTTAACTGTCTCCTGCAATGTGTCCTTTACCTGCCACTAGATCACCAGGGTGAACGTGCTCTGTATGGTGAATTTTGGGCAAGGGGGCTGTGATGGCACATAGCAAAAATAGGACCACACATTGGGGAATTGTTTGTCAGTTCATGCCCTCCATTACAAGTCTCAGAGACCCACACCCCTACATTGGGCCTACTTCTTAACTTTGGTTCCTGCAATGTCTCTTCCTTATCTCCGACGACATGACCTGGGTGAACGTGTTCTGTACTTTTATAGGCCACAGAATTGTGAGCAAGGCGGGCTGTGATGGCAATAGTATATTTTTAAAAAAGGTACCCCCCATTGGTGAAACCACATCCTTGTTGGCAAAGACTTCATAACACTTGAAAAGCTCCTTTTTGTGTTGTCTGGTTGCTCACATTGGACACAATAGACATCATATAAATTTAATAAAGCTATGCTGTTAGTTTGGCTCAGTAGTTCCTTACAAATATTTCTTTGTCGACTATATTAGTTTCTCTCCTTGAAAGCGATAACTTTGGCTGCCTAAAATGTACAAATGGCGAATATACAAATGGCGATTTGGAATCCAGATTAAAATACTGTATACCGAATGCATTCAATCACATAGCTGCATTTCTTGAAAACATTTACAGATGTGACAGACAATGCTCATAGTGACACAATCTTGAGAAATGTTTGTTTATTCACTTCACAAACAGTTCTAAGCCTCTATATGTTTGCTGTTTGTCATTGTAAAACATTAAGGTTTACTGAAACTCTGCCTGTGGTGGTTTTTGATCTAAATCCTTGTGGCTTTTATTTTCTAGGGGTTTATGGCCCCTCGTCTGATGACTCCATATCTCAGTTTCATACAACCTTGAAAGCTGGCCACTTGAAGGTCTTGGTGAAACTAGAGTTACTACATAGTGTAAATCTCTATATAAGACTAGAGAAACATGACTAAGACAGATGCCAATATTGGGGTATCTGTACATGTACAGTGTGCTGATACCTGCATATTTGGGGACGCCCATGCAGTATAGGTAATCTCCCAGGGGTTCTCTGTCTTGGTCTTGCTTCTCTGATATTCCAGATGGATGATGTTTAAAAGCCACTTGTGGATGATGTAAGTATACTGTATGTAGTTAATCTTCATATATTCGTAATCACTGCGTCTATTTAATCCTTACATGTACTTATTAACCTTTGTATGTTCACATATACAAAAGTGTATGCACTCACACTATTCAATCATACTATTCCTTGAATTTTGTAGTTTGTAATAAAATTGCATTGTATTGCAAGTATTAGCCTTATTTACAGCCATATCTGAACCTTAGTGTTAAAAACATGGCAAATAAAATTGCAGAATTATTTACAGGAGAATTTGGCAAAGAGGGAACCATCATATGATTAAAAAGTACGAGTGGATTTTCATGGGCCCATCCAGTATGTGGGTTCCAAGGCGTAATGGAGTGCATATGACTGACTATGCAGCAGGGCTGGCCTAGCTGCCAATGTGTAAAACAAAGGAGTACAGAGTACAAAATGCATATTGTGAAGTGGATTTTCATGGGCACATCCAGTATGTGGGTTCCAAGGCGTAATGGGGTGCATATGACTGACTATGCAGCAGGGCTGGCCTTGCTGCTAATGTGTAAAACAAAGGAGTACAAAGAAGGAGTACAAAAGAAAGATAAAACTCACATTTGCTTAGATCATTTCAGCTAACCATACTGGTAGGCGGAGCCAAATATCCCAGTGCATCAGGAGGTCTTTCTGTAGTGAAATCCCAGGCAAGAATGAAGGCTGGGTTGAGTGCAGTAACTTATACCTGCAGACTTGTGACAGCACTAAAGGGGCTGGTTTGCCTGCACCCTCCCCTAGCTGCCAGGGTGCACATTTTGGTACAAAAACTTATAAAACTCCTAGATGTGCTTGCGAACCTAGCAGAATGACGGCACACACATCCATCATCTTATATCGAAATTAGCTTTCTATTTAATCCAAATGTGATCTAACTCCCACACGGTTCAGGAGAAAACTGTTTCTCTGGCTCTCTTGGGGCCAGGCTCTCGCATGTGGCCCCGTTGTGAAGCTCTCTTAAATCACATTCTGAATATGTAGCCAGAATATTCCTGTCATACACTGGTGGCACATGAAGGCTTATTGAATATCTCTCCCAAACCCAGCAACCACATGGAGTAAGACAAATTCCTACAGGGGGGAAGGAGCAGAGAGGAGTTTCAAGGCTCCCTGCTGGGTTTCAGTTACACAGGGATTGTGCCTAGGCAAAGTGAAGGCAGTGAGAAAAGGAAGGGGAGTTGGAGCCCATAGTGTGTGTGCTAGCAGGGGAACATGAAAAATCATAAGCCATGTTATATATTAACGTCACACCTCCCCTTTTTGGTGTGCACTACGGAAGCAGGACCTCTCGGTACTCTGCCATGTGCACCTCAGCAGGTTCACCCCGGTGGGACAACCCAACTGCATTGCCATGCTCCCTGCCTGTTTTGTGTTTGATGGTGAAGTCAAACTGCTGGAGGGAGAGGCTCCAGCGTAGCAACCTTCCGTTGGTTCCACACATGGCTTTTAGCCAGCGCAGAGGGTTGTGTGTTGTGAACTCTATTTCTGGGCTCCCTCTTGTGGTCACAATTGGTACTGTGTGAGTGCTGTCTTTCTGCAGGTTGTGACTGGCATCAGCTGTCTCGTTATCTGTGGGCTGGTTTTCTATTTAAGCTCACTTGGACTCTCAGTCTATGCCTGCTGTCAATGTATTCAGTGCTATTCTGATTCCTTCTGACTACCTTGCTCCCAGTCTCTTCAAGAGAAGCTAAGTTTCCGTTTTGTTCATTTTTTGATCATCAGTGTTCTATTTGTTTCTTGTCCAGCTTGCTAATATGTGATTTCCCAGCTTGCTGGTAGCTCTAGGGGGCTGAGTTTCTCCCCCCACACCGTTAGTTGGTGTGGGGGTTCTTGAATTCTCAGCGTGGATATTTTGGTAGGGTTTTTTGCTGACCGCACAGTTCGCTATCTCTCTTCTGCTATCTAGTATTAGCGGGCCTCATTTGCTGAATCTGTTTTCATTCCTACGTGTGTCTTTTCTCCTTACCTCACCGTTATTATTTGTTGGGGGCTTCCTATATCTTTGGGGTTATTTCTCTTGAGGCAAGTGAGGTCTTGCTTTCTCTTTAGGGGTAGTCAGTTTCTCAGGCTGCGTCGAGACGTCCAGGATTTTAGGCACGTTCACCGGCTACCTTTAGTGTGTTTGGATAGGATCAGGTTTTGCGGTCAGTCCAGTTACCATCTCCCTAGAGCTCGTGTCTATATTTAGTTACTTAGCTAGTATTTCCTGTGATCCCCAGCCACTGGGATCATAACAGTACAGCAGGCCACAAAAGTGTTTAATGCATCGCATGAAGTGGGATAAAAGAAGACCTGAGTACAATTTTTTTTTTTCCTCCTTTGCTGCAGTCTGTCTAGCTTCTCTCATCCCCTTAATCTCTGGGTGGTTTTGAGCTCAGCTGCAGACATGGATATTCTGAGTCTGACTTCTAGTGTGGATCATCTTGCTGCAAAGGTGCAAAATATTCAGGATTTTGTTGTTCATAGCCCTATGTCTGAGCCAAAGATACCTATTCCTGAGTTGTTTTCTGGAGATAGATCTAGGTTTCTGAATTTTAGGAATAATTGTAAATTGTTTCTATCTTTGAGACCTCGTTCCTCTGGTGATTCCGCTCAGCAAGTTAAAATTGTTATCTCCTTGTTACGCGGCGACCCTCAAGATTGGGCTTTCTCTCTGGCGCCAGGAGATCCTGCATTGCTGAATGTGGATGCGTTTTTTCTGGCGCTTGGACTGCTTTATGAGGAACCTAATCTTGAGAACCAGGCAGAAAAGGCTTTGCTGGCTATCTCTCAAGGTCAGGATGAAGCTGAGGTGTACTGTCAAAAATTTCGGAAATGGTCAGTGCTTACTCAATGGAATGAGTGTGCCCTGGCTGCAAATTTCAGAGAGGGTCTTTCTGAAGCCATTAAGAATGTTATGGTGGGGTTCCCCACGCCTGCAAGTCTGAGTGATTCAATGGCTTTGGCCATTCAGATTGATCGGCGTTTGTGGGATCGCAAATCTGCGCATCCTCTGGCGGTGTTCTCTGAACAGAGACCTGAGTCAATGCAATGTGACAGAATTCTGACTAGAATTGAGCGACAAAGTCATAGACGTCAAAATGGGTTGTGCTTTTACTGTGGTGATTCTACTCATGTTAGCTCAGCATGCTCTAAGCGCTTAAAAAAAATCGCTGGACCTGTCACCATTGGTACTATACAGCCTAAGTTCATTTTGTCTGTTACTTTAATCTGTTCTTTGTCATCCTACTCGGTTATGGCTTTTGTGGATTCAGGTGCTGCCCTGAATCTTATGGATTTGTCGTTTGCCAAGCGCTGTGGTTTTGTTCTGGAGCCTTTGGAATTTCCTATTCCACTGAGGGGAATAGATGCTACGCCATTGGCTGAGAATAAGCCTCAGTATTGGACTCAAGTGACCATGTGCATGACTCCTGTACATCAGGAGGTGATTCGCTTTCTTGTGCTGCATAATTTGCATGATGTTGTGGTTTTGGGTCTGCCATGGCTGCAGGCCCATAATCCAGTTCTGGATTGGAAAGCTATGTCTGTGTCAAGTTGGGGTTGTCAGGGGATTCATGGCGATGTCCCTTTGGTGTCAATTGCTTCTTCCACTGCTTCTGAGGTCCCTGAGTTTTTGTCGGACTACCAGGATGTATTTGATGAGCCCAGATCCAGTGCCCTGCCTCCTCATAGGGATTGTGATTGTGCTATAAATTTGATTCCTGGCAGTAAGTTCCCTAAGGGACGACTTTTTAATTTGTCTATACCAGAGCATGCCGCGATGCGGAGTTATATAAAGGAGTCTTTGGCGAAGGGACATATTCGCCCATCCTCCTCCCCTCTTGGTGCAGGATTCTTTTTTGTGGCCAAGAAGGATGGTTCTCTGAGACCTTGTATAGATTATCGTCTTCTAAATAGGATCACGGTCAAATTTCAGTATCCTTTGCCATTATTGTCTGATCTGTTTTCTCGGATTAAGGGATCCAGTTGGTTCACCAAGATAGATCTTCGTGGTGCGTATAACCTTGTGCGTATCAAGCAGGGGGACGAATGGAAAACAGCATTTAATATGCCCGAAGGCCATTTTGAGTACTTGGTGATGCCTTTTGGACTCTCTAATGCTCCTTCTGTGTTTCAGTCCTTTATGCATGACATTTTCCGAGAATATCTGGATAAATTTATGATTGTGTATCTGGATGACATTTTGGTCTTTTCTAATGATTGGGAGTCCCATGTGAAGCAGGTCAGGATGGTGTTTCAGGACCTGCGTGCTAATGCTTTATTTGTGAAGGGCTCAAAATGTCTCTTCGGAGTACAGAAGGTTTCCTTTTTGGGTTTTATTTTTTCTCCTTCTACTATTGAGATGGACCCAGTCAAGGTCCAGGCTATTCATGACTGGACTCAGCCTACATCTGTTAAGAGTCTTCAGAAGTTCTTGGGTTTTGCTAATTTTTACCATCGCTTCATCGCTAATTTTTCTGGCGTGGTTAAGCCCTTGACGGATTTGACCAAGAAAGGTTCTGATGTGACTAATTGGTCTCCTGCGGCAGTGGAAGCCTTTTGGGAGCTGAAGCGCCGTTTTTCTTCAGCTCCAGTCTTATGTCAGCCTGATGTCTCTCTTCCTTTCCAGGTCGAGGTGGATGCTTCTGAGATTGGAGCAGGGGCTGTTTTGTCGCAGAGAAGCTCTGATGGCTCTGTGATGAAGCCTTGTGCCTTCTTTTCAAGAAAGTTTTCGCCTGCCGAGCGGAATTATGATGTTGGTAATCGGGAGTTGTTGGCTATGAAGTGGGTATTTGAGGAGTGGTGACATTGGCTCGAGGGAGCTAGGCATCGTGTGGTGGTCTTGACTGATCACAAAAATCTGATTTATCTCGAGTCTGCCAAGCGCCTGAATCCTAGACAGGCTTGTTGGTCGTTGTTTTTCTCCCGTTTCGATTTCGTGGTCTCGTACCTGCCTGGTTCGAAGAACGTGAAGGCTGATGCCCTTTCTAGGAGTTTTGTGCCTGACTCTCCGGGAGTTTCAGAGCCGGCTGGTATCCTCAAAGAGGGAGTGATTTTGTCTGCCATTTCCCCAGATTTGCGACGAGTGCTGCAGAAATTTCAGGCTGATAGACCTGACCGTTGCCCATCAGAGAGACTGTTTGTCCCAGATAGATGGACCAGCAGAGTTATTTCCGAGGTTCATTCTTCGGTGTTGGCAGGTCATCCTGGGATTTTTGGTACCAGAGATTTGGTGGCTAGGTCCTTCTGGTGGCCTTCCTTGTCGCGGGATGTGCGTTCCTTTGTGCAGTCCTGTGGGATTTGTGCTCGGGCTAAGCCTTGCTGTTCTCGTGCCAGCGGTTTGCTTTTGCCTTTGCCTGTCCCGAAGAGGCCTTGGACGCACATTTCCATGGATTTTATTTCAGATCTTCCAGTATCTCAGAGAATGTCTGTCATCTGGGTGGTGTGTGATCGTTTTTCCAAAACGTCCATTTGGTGCCCTTGCCTAAGTTGCCTTCCTCCTCCGATTTGGTTCTTTTATTTTTTCAGAATGTGGTTCGCTTGCACGGCATCCCTGAAAATATTGTGTCTGACAGAGGATCCCAGTTTGTGTCCAGATTTTGGCGGATTTTTTGTGCTAAGATGGGCATTGATTTGTCTTTTTCGTCGGCCTTCCATCCTCAGACGAATGGCCAAACCGAGCGAACTAATCAGACGTTGGAAACTTATTTGAGATGTTTTGTTTCTGCTGATCAGGATGATTGGGTGACTTTTTTGCCATTGGCCGAGTTTGCCCTTAATAATCGGGCTAGTTCTGCTACTTTGGTTTCACCTTTTTTCTGCAATTCTGGTTTTCATCCTTGTTTTTCCTCGGGTCAGGTTGAGCCTTCTGGCTGTCCGGGGGTGGATTCTGTGGTGGATAGGTTGCAGCAGATTTGGAACCATGTGGTGGACAATTTGAAGTTGTCACAGGAGAAGGCTCAGCGCTTTGCCAACCGCCGTCGCGGTGTTGGTCCCTGACTTCGTGTTGGGGATTTGGTATGGCTGTCTTCTCGGTATGTTCCTATGAAGGTTTCCTCTCCTAAATTCAAGCCTCGCTTCATCGGTCCTTATAAGATTTTGGAAATCCTTAACCCGGTGTCTTTTCGTTTGGACCTCCCAGCATCGTTTGCCATTCATAATGTGTTCCATAGGTCTTTGTTGCGGAGGTATGTGGTGCCTGTGGTTCCTTCTGTTGAGCCTCCTGCTCCGGTGCTGGTTGAGGGCGAATTGGAGTACGTGGTGGAGAAGATCTTGGATTCTCGTATTTCCAGACGGAGGCTTCAGTATTTAGTTAAGTGGAAGGGCTATGGTCAGGAGGATAATTCCTGGGTTGTCGCCTCTGATGTCCATGCGGCCGATTTGGTTCGTGCCTTCCATGCGGCTCATCCTGATCGCCCTGGGGGTCTTGAGGGTTCGGTGACCCCTCCTCAAGGGGGGGGTACTGTTGTGAACTCTATTTCTGGGCTCCCTCTTGTGGTCACAAGTGGTACTGTGTGATTGCTGTTTTTCTGCAGGTTGTGACTGGCATCAGCTATCTCGTTATCTGTGGGCTGGTTTTCTATTTAAGCTCACTTGGACTCTCAGTCTATGCCTGCTGTCAATGTGTTCAGTGCTATTCTGATTCCTTCTGACTACCTTGCTCCCAGTCTCTTCAAGAGAAGCTAAGTTTCCGTTTTGTTCATTTTTTGATCATCAGTGTTCTATTTGTTTCTTGTCCAGCTTGCTAATATGTGATTTCCCAGCTTGCTGGTAGCTCTAGGGGGCTGAGTTTCTCCCCCCACACCGTTAGTTTGTGTGGGGGTTCTTGAATTCTCAGCGTGGATATTTTGGTAGGGTTTTTTGCTGACCGCACAGTTCGCTATCTCTCTTCTGCTATCTAGTATTAGCGGGCCTCATTTGCTGAATCTGTTTTCATTCCTACGTGTGTCTTTTCTCCTTACCTCACCGTTATTATTTGTTGGGGGCTTCCTATATCTTTGGGGTTATTTCTCTTGAGGCAAGTGAGGTCTTGCTTTCTCTTTAGGGGTAGTCAGTTTCTCAGGCTGCGTCGAGACGTCCAGGATTTTAGGCACGTTCACCGGCTACCTTTAGTGTGTTTGGATAGGATCAGGTTTTGCGGTCAGTCCAGTTACCATCTCCCTAGAGCTCGTGTCTATGTTTAGTTACTTAGCTAGTATTTCCTGTGATCCCCAGCCACTGGGATCATAACAGTTGTGGTCAGTCACCACTGTGAAGGTGCGACCATACAAGTAGAGTTGCAAGCGCTGCAGGGCCCAGACTATGGCCAGGCACTCCTTCTCGATGGTGGAGTAGGCCACCTCCCTCAGCAGAAGTTTCCGGCTCAGGTATAACATGTGGTGCTCTTAGTCCTCCAAGTCAACCTGGCTGAGCACAGCACCGAGGCCAAACTCGCTGGCATCGGTCTGCACCAAGAACGGTCGACTGCTGTCAACACAGGGGCATTGCACAATGCTGTTTTCAACACTTGGAAGGCCCCCTCACAGCCGTCGGTCCAGTTGACGATGGAGGGTAGCTTCTTCCTAGTGAGGTCCATCAAGGGTTTTGCCAGGCTACTGTAGTGCTGTAAAAAGCACCTATAGTACCGTGCAGTGCCCAGGAAGGACATCACCTGTTTCTTGGTCCTGGGGGTGGGCCAGTTCACGATCGCTCACACTTTCTCAGGCTCTGGCTTTAGGGTGCCCTCGCCTGCCCAGTGCCCCAGGTATTGGACCTCTCTCATGCCCATCTGGCACTTTCCCGGCTTGATAGTCAGTCCGGCTTGGTGAATTCGCCTGAGCACCTCCTCGAGGTACTGCAGGTGTTCCTCCCAGGAGGAACTGAAGACGACAATGTCATCCAAGTACGCCACCACGTACTTCTCCAGTCCTTCAAGCAGGTGGTTGACCATCCACTGGAAAGTGGCAGGGGCATTCTTCATGCTGAAGGGCATGACCGTGGACTTGTACAGTCCGAAGGGTGTGATAAAGGCAGACTTCTCCTGTGCCCCGGGGCTCAGGGGAATCTGCCAATATTCTTGACTTGCGTCCATTATGGTCAGATATTCTGCGCCAGCTAACCTCTCAAGCAGCTCCTTGATGCGCGGCATTGGGTGTGCATCAGAGGCTGTGATGGCAATGAGCCCCCTGTAGTCCACGCAGAACCGGGTAGTCCAATCCTTCTTTGGCACGAGGACTACAGGTGAGACCCACGTGCTCTTTAACCATTGAATCACCCCCAGCTGTAACATCTCATCAATCTCCTGGCGCATAACCTGCTGCACCTGGTTGGAGATTCGATAGGGTGTTCACCGTAGTGGGGCATGATTCCCGGTGTCCACCTCATTGACCGCTAACTCAGTCCTTCTAGGTCAGTTGGAGAACACGGCCCGGAAGGGTTCCAGCTTGGTCCGCAACTGCAACCACTGGGATTCGGTTAGTGAGGCACTTATCTCTATGTCCTCAATGGACCCACTGGCCTTGGCTTGGGCCAGCATGTCCAGGAGGGGGTCTTCCTCCCCGTCTTCGGGCAGGCTGCAAACCTGTCGAATGAAAGATTCACATTCGCGATGAGCCTTCATGTTGACGTGAAAGGTCTTTCGCCTACCCCGAGAGTGGTCAAGCGTGACCACGTAGGTGACCGGGTTGAGCTGTTGGTGGAAGACGTACGGGCCTTCCCAGGCTACCTGAAGCTTATCTTTTGGTATGGGAACCAGCACCCACACTTTTTGACCCACGTGGTAGGTCTGGTGCTATTGGCAACAGGGACAGGACCTTTGTTGTGTTGGTTGGCAGGGGCACTGGTGTTGGTTGCAGGCTTACCCCCTCTCCAGCTGGCAGTGATGGGCTTCCGCACTTCCAATTTATGGTTTGCCTCGTAGGCATCGGCAATCTGCACTGATTTCGTCACGTCTTTGGGTTCTCGGTCCATCACGAACTGTCGCACCTCAGCTGGGCAAAGATGTAAGAACTGGTCTTTGATCATCAGGTCTCGCAGCTGTGCAAAGGTGGTCACTGACAGTCCTTGGGTTCACTGGTCAAAGTGGGTCCCGAGTCCATGCGCCACATCGCTGTAACTGTCGTGTGGCCACGTTGGAGGTTCCGGAACTTTCTACGGTAAACCTCAGGTGTAAGCTGGTACTTGGTTATCAGGGCCTGCTTGATTGCCTCATAGTCACCATCTTGCTCTTGAGAGAGAGCAGCAAACGCCTCCAGAGCTTTGCCTCTTAGCCCTGGAGTCAGGTATCGGGCCCATTCATGCGTATGCAGCTGGAACTGTCTGCAGGCTTTCTCAAAGGCTCGCAGAAAAGTGTCCATGTCCCCGTCCTTTTCCATCACAGGAAAGTGCTCGGGTCAGGGCTTCGGTATCTGAGCGCTGTTGGGCTCATGGCTCCGGGCGGTGGAGGGCATTCCCCCTGCCGGACCATCTCCAGTTCATACTCTCGCACAGCTTGGTGCTCGGCTCTCTCAGCCTCTCGCTCGGCTTGGGCCTACTGACGGTACTGCTGGATCAGCTGCAGTCGTCCCTCACAGTCGTCAGCGGGGAGTTGTTCCAAGGCATCAGCAGGTGGGGGTCCAATTCGCCTTGGTTGCTAGGAGGGCCGGCATTCCTTGGTTGGACCCCTGCTGCAGCACCACCTTTGCTTGTGCTGGCTTCTGCATCCTCTGGGCTCTGGCCATTTTCCCGTTGCACCAGAGCCGCGACCAGTTGATCTTTGTTTTTGTTTGTGATGTCGATCCCCCACACCCCACAAAGGGCAATAAGAGCGTCCTTCTTAAGCTGCTTATACCACTCTTCTCCCATCGCAGCCCTGGTTGCCAAATAATAAATAGGAAAGAAAAACAAAGAGAAGGGTAGGGGATAATCACCCGTACAATTGTCTCAGGACTAATAAACACTGAGTTCATTCTCCAAACTATTGCGGCTGGGTCCTGGGGAGAACCGTTCCAGTTTTAGTGAGAGGAATGATTGCTCAAACCAGATCACTAATGCTCTATGATCCCACCGCTCTGCCACCCATATGTCACAGATCGTGGGTGACCTTTGGCCAGCACATGGCTATCACATGTGCAGGGGGCTTATCTTAGTTATCCCTCCACTGCTAGAATGTGATGAAAACACAAACAAGGCTATTGACCTATCAATTTACCGCAGGGGCTTATTTTAGTTATCCAACTGCTGCTACAATATCACGAACTGCAGGGATTTATGTATATTCTGGTTTCCAGTTCCGCTTCGGAACTTGCAGCTCTCCGGCGCCCCCCTTACCCTCAGGTCAGTCAGGGAACTACACCTGGGATAATTAGTCACTGGACGGGCCGCTTCACTGTGGACTGGCTAGCAGGCACACTGCAGCAAGGGAATTATAAATGCTCAGGCCGCAGCCAGACAATAGCTTATATAACTCTGTTCTGTCACTACCAGCTCACCTGCCTAGCCCAGAACACACATTGCTGCCACCAGCTCAGATGTCTTACAGAGGGGTTCAGAACCAACCCAATTTAGTAGCATAATTAACTTCGGAGGACTTAGGGTTTTAGAGCAAGGAAAACGAAGCTAGTAGATTTTAAATTTTACTCCATAGAAGACTAGGCAGTGTTTATAAAAGGTATATAAAGATTTTACAATATGAGACAATTTAAAGTATGTATGGCAATTATAAAAAAAATGGATTAAAGAAAGATAAAACTCACATTTGCTTAGATCATTTCAGCTAACCATGCTGGTAGGCGGAGCCAAATATGCCAGTGCATCAGGAGGTCTTTCTGTAGTGAAATCTCAGGCAAGAATGAAGGCTGGGTTGAGTGCAGTAACTTATACCTGCAGGATTCTGACATCGTTAAGGGGCTGGTTTGCCTGCACCCTCCCCTAGCGCCAGGGTGCACATTTTGGTACGAAAACTTATAAAACTCCTAGATGTGCTTGCGAACCTAGCACAATGATGGCACACACATCCATCATCTCATATCGAAATTAGCTTTCTATTGAATCCAAATGTGATCTAACTATCCCACACGGTTCAGGAGAAATCCGTTTCTCTGGTTCTCTTGGGGCCAGACTCTCGCAAGAGGCCCTGTTGTGAAGCTCTCTTAAATCACATTCTGAATATGTAGCCGGAATATTCCTGTCATACCCTGGCGGCGCAGTAAGGCTTATTGAATGTCTCTCCCATACACAGTAACCACATGGAGTTAGACAAAGAAATTCCTACGGGGGGGGGGGAGGAGCAGAGAGGAGTTTCAAGGTCTCATGCTTCTTGTGGACAGAGCCAGCTCTGGGTTAATTAACATTCCGACGGGAGGGGGAAAGAGCAGAGAGGAGTTTCAAGGCTCCCCGCTGGGTTTATTACACAGGGATTGTGTAGGCAAAGCGAAGGCAGTGGGAAAAGGAAGGGGGGTTAAAGCCCACAGTATATGTGCTAGCAGGGGAACATGAAAAATCATACGCCATGTTATACATTAACGTGACAACATCAATCAGGGTTGAACCCACAGTCTACAGCTCCTGCACCTTTTTATTCTCCATCTCTGAAATCAACACATCAGTCAGAAGCTGGAAGCACTGCAGCACTGCCTCAGTCAAGCGGCAACAGGCTGTGCTGAAGCTAATCTGCATAGGTGACAAACCGCACAATGCAGAAGAATTGTGGACAGTGCTGAAAGAGCAGTCAGATATTTGGATGACACTGCTGAACCTACAGCCAGTCATGGTCATGTGTGACAATGGCCATAACCTGGTGGTGGCTCTGAGGCAAGGTGAGCTCACACACGTACCTTGCTTGGCCCATGTGCTTAACCTCATGGTTCAACATTTTCTGAAAAGCTACCCAGAGCTGCCGGATCTGCTAGTGAAAGTACGCCGTCTGTCTGCCCATATTAGAAAGTGAGCTACAACTTCTGCCACCCTTGCTGTGCTTCAGCAGTGTTTGCAGCTTCCAGCTCACCGGCTGATGTGTGATGTCCCCACGTGCTGGAACTCTATGCTGCCTATGTTGGAAAGGATTTGTGAGCAGAAGAGGGCAGTTGTTGACTACCAACATCAACAAGGCCGTCGATATTCAGTTCAGACTCCACACATAAGACCTCAAGAGTGGATATGGATGTCCGACATATGTACCATCCTCCAAAACTTTGAGGACTGCACCAAGATGGTGAGCGATGATGATGCCATAATTAGCATCACCATCCTGCTCCTCAGCATTCTGAAAACCTCTCTGCTCACAACTAAAGAGGATGCATTGCAGGCAGAGCATAAGGACATGGAGCAAGGAAACATACAGGGGGATTACACTCAGCCCAGCCTCATGTCTTCTCAACGTGGATTGGTAGTCAATGAGGAGGAAGAACAGGAGCTACTTTCATGTGCTGTAGACGGTACTACAAACACAGCTGTCATACCATCTGTTCAGTGGGGATTGCCTGAGGACAGGGAGGAGGAGGATGAGGACAGCATGGTCAGTTGCCCTGTTGGTGAGGACACGGAAGTCTTGCCTGTTAGCAGTCTGGCACGCAAGGCTGACTTTATGTTGCACTGCGTTTCATGTGACGTTCGCATTATAAAAATTTTGGGTGACACTCATTACTGGTTGGTGATAATTCTAGACCCAAGCTACAAGGAGAACTTTCAATCTCTTCTACCAGAGGCAGAGAGGTGTACTAAAATGTTGTAGTACCAGAGGGCCCTTGTAGCGTTATTACTTAGAAAATTCCCATGTGAGAACGCTGGCAGCAGACGTCAGTTTGTTGTACAACCAAGGAGTCCAAGCGAGAGACAGAAGTACAATCCAGCTCAGGCAGGGGAACAATGGCAAAGTTCTGGGACAGTTTTCTCAGACCCTCCCATCATGACAGCACAGAAGCAAGGGGTGCTGTCACAAGAAGTCCAATGTTTGGGGAGATGGTGAGGGGGTACCTTGCAGATCGTACAAACTTCCTCCGTGATTCCGCTGTGCCTTTTAATTATTGGGTATCCAAGTTGGACACATGGCATGAACTGGCTCTCGACGCCTTGGAGGTCCTGGCCTGCCCTGCTGCTAGTGTTCTGTCAGAGTGGGTTTTTAGTGCCGCTGGTGGAATTGTAACAGATAAGCGCATCCGCCTGTCAACTGAAAATGCTGACAGACTGACTCTTATAAAAATTAACAAGGGCTGGATTGGGAAAGACTTCTGTACATCACCAAGTGAAAACAGCGAAACATAACCTCAAACACATTCTCTCTTTTGGGGGTGTTTTCTTATGCATCTCTTCACAAACACACATGGGTATACGCTTCCAGATTTGGTCTGTTTGTTGTTATCCTCCTTCTCCTTATCATCATCCAGAACCACTAGATGACCAGGGTGAACGTGCTCTGTACTGTTATAGGACAGTGCATTTTGGGGAAGAGGGCTGTGATGGCACTATTTTATTTAGTAAAAAAAGGACCCCACATTGGGGAATTGGGCATTACATTACATTGGTCCTACTTCTTAACTGTCTCCTGCAACGTGTCCTTTACCTGCCACTAGATCACCAGGGTGAACCTGCCCTGTATGGTGAATTTTGGGCAAGGCGGTTTTAATGGCACTATTTTATTTAGTAAAAAAAGTACCCCACATTAGGGAATTGGGCATTACATTACATTGGGCCTACTTCTTAACTGTCTCCTGCAATGTGTCCTTTACCTGCCACTAGATCACCAGGGTGAACGTGCTCTGTATGGTGAATTTTGGGCAAGGGGGCTGTGATGGCACATAGCAAAAATAGGACCACACATTGGGGAATTGTTTGTCAGTTCATGCCCTCCATTACAAGTCTCAGAGACCCACACCCCTACATTGGGCCTACTTCTTAACTTTGGTTCCTGCAATGTCTCTTCCTTATCTCTGACGACATGACCTGGGTGAACGTGTTCTGTACTTTTATAGGCCACAGAATTGTGAGCAAGTCGGGCTGTGATGGCAATAGTATATTTTTAAAAAAGGTACCCCCCATTGGTGAAACCACATCCTTGTTGGCAAAGACTTCATAACACTTGAAAAGCTCCTTTTTGTGTTGTCTGGTTGCTCACATTGGACACAATAGACATCATATAAATTTAATAAAGTAATGCTGTTAGTTTGGCTCAGTAGTTCATTACAAATATTTCTTTGTCGACTATATTAGCTTCTCTCCTTGAGAGCAATAACTTTGGCTGCCTTAAATGTACAAATGGCGAATATACAAATGGCGATTTGGAATCCAGATTAAAATACTGTATACCGAATGCATTCAATCACATAGCTGAATTTCTTGAAAACATTTACAGATGTGACAGACAATGCTCATAGTGACACAATCTTGAGAAATGTTTGCTTATTCACTTCACAATCATACTATTCCTTGAATTTTGTAGTTTGGAATAAAATTGCATTGTATTGCAAGTATTATCCTTATTTACAGCCATATCTGAACCTTAGTGTTAAAAACATGGCAAATAAAATTGCCAAATTCTCCTGTAAATAATTCTGCAAAGAGGGAACCATCATACCATTAAAAAGTACGAGTGGATTTTCATGGGCCCATCCAGTATGTGGGTTCCAAGGCGTAATGGAGTGCATATGACTGACTATGCAGCAGGGCTGGCCTTGCTGCCAATGTGTAAAACAAAGGAGTACAGAGTACAAAATGCATATTGTTAAGTGGATTTTCATGGGCACATCCAGTATGTGGGTTCCAAGGCGTAATGGGGTGCATATGACTGACTATGCAGCAGGGCTGGCCTTGCTGCCAATGTGTAAAACAAAGGAGTACAGAGTACAAAATGCATATTGTGAAGTGGATTTTCATGGGCCCATCCAGTATATGGGTTCCTAGGCGTAATGGGGTGCATATGAATTGCTAGCAGGGCAGGCCTTGAATTCAATGCAACACTTTTTCAGGAGTCCCCCGTGGACATCTTATGAAAGGTGTATTGTGGCGCGTCGTAATTCTTGGCAGCCCATCCACTCACAGCATAGGCTACAACAGCTTAGGAGACCCACTGTTTAATAATGGCCCTTTAAAAAGATTAATGCCGCCTGATGCACCAGTAAAAATAGGCTCTGTGACTTTAAGAGTCCCTCCTTCATAAATGAAACAAGATGGGTCTGCTTCTGTGTCACACACCACATGGCCAGCTAGGGGTGTTAAATGTTACAATGACATTTCCCAATGAATGCATTTGTAGTGGTTGTAAGCAATGCTAAAGTTGAAAAACGCTTCAAAAATGCTGCGTCTGAACTAAGCCTAAGTGGGAGAGGAAATTTTCGGTCGGGGGTTAAATATTTGGTCTTACAGGTAAGTCATTAACCTGCAAAGGATGTATCTTGACATATTTCCCAGCAAAATCCGCTTTGGTTTAGTTTTAGTGTGCTTTTTGTGGCACCGGGAAAAATGGCATGAATCTCGGAAAAAAATGTTTACAGCTGTGAACTAGTCGGGAACGCTTCCAGGGGCGATCCCCATGATGTCATTTTCAGGCCTTAAAAGGACCCCTGGGGGAATAGTGGTAAAAATACTCGGGTCTCCCATAGACTTACATTGGGCTCGTTGTTCTGGCCGAGAACCAGAGTATTCCAATCTGCTCAACCCGAGCATTTTAGTGCTCGCTCATCACTATTAATGATGATTTGAGAATGATAGCGGACAAGCCATTACCTCTATAATAATAGGAGTTCTGTTGCAGGAAAGTTTATGCAAGTAGATATACAAATTTAGATCTAAGCACAGTGTGCATTTCCGTAAGCCAATTGCAAGGGTTTGTGTATGTATGTATGTGTGTATGTACCATTTATACATATGTATATGATAACCACGATTTTCAGGCTGTGGCTACCCAGTAACGTGTCCCACCACAACAGTTCTCAGACAAGTCATGTGATTTTTTTCATTTTGATCCAAAATAAAAAATCTTGCAAGGTTGCAGAAATATTGCATGCATAGTCGAATTTGACATGCATTGAAGTCTATGGCAGGGGAGTCGTATGCAACAGAAAATTCAACGCTTTTGCAACTCTGGTGCAGTCGCAGGAGAGCGCAGGTCATAGTGCGACCCAATAAGAAGCCATAAATGCAGCGTTGCAAGCCCTAGCCTAACACATCACAACATAAAGAATCGTGTGTGTTTATCCCATGTACCAGCGATGTTACCAATTTTAGAAACTTTAGCTACAACAGTTTTCTAAGGTTCCGGTCAGAGAATAGTAAACAGATGACATCCAGTACTTATTTATCGTGGACTGTGAAGACATTCCATGATACACAAGATTTAATATTGAAACATCTGCAAATAAATGATTCAGGATTTATTTTCTTAATACTCTGAAGTGTAGGGTCCTCCATGGGTACTGCACGGCACTGGTTAACTGGAATGAGTATTCAGTGCTGGGAGATTTAAGAACATTTCTTGGCGCCCCATCTGGGAGGAATTGATTGGATCCAGATGTGGAATCTATGCTTCCCGCTATATAAGCCTTCTGCAGGAAGTCATTGTGGAGTTTAGATGTTTTCTTAACTATCTCAGTTCTGGCTTTCTTCATATAATAAGACCAATTCCTCTCTGACAATATAACATTTTTTTCCATTAAACTTTAGTATGTTATGTACTGTAGTTTATATTATGAGATTTTTTGTTTTTATTTTGCTAAATTAAAGAAATAAAAGGGGGTAGGTAAACTCACTTATGAAAAAATTCCCCAATGTGTGTCCTTCGAGCCTGCCAGGTAGAGCGATTTCCATTGAGCCTAGCAGATGAGAAGCCCTTATCCACTGATAATGGGAAGGTGTCATTAGAAAATAATGTACAAAAGTCATCTCATTATCGTCACAGGCAACATAAAAATGAAAGGTAACACCACTGTATAAGGATAAAAACAGAAACCTTCAATCACAATATGGATAGCCACAGCTCACCTTCTCGCTCTCCTTTCACAGGTCACAGAACATCCCCACAACATAGAAGGCAATGGGTCTTCTCTAGTGCACATTTTCTATGGTCCATGTGGCTTCTGCATAATGTATTTCTGAATCTTGTTAAATGGAACCTATCAACACTTTTTTTTAAATAAAGAAGTATTGGCATGGCTGTGCAAGTGCTTGTTCCCCAATAAAAAAAAGATACCTCAGGCTGGAAATACAGCGGAGCATGTAAATGCGCAGAAGCAGCAGCCCAAGTACATTATTAACATGGTGGCCACTGTGGATGTCCAACCTGATTTGCATGTGGCTTCCACATTAGATTTCTCATGACTACCACATCAGATCCCTACAAAAAAAGGTATCAGTTCTATTGTGGGACAAGCGCCTATACAGCCATGCCACTACTTCCTTATGTAAAAATGTGAGACAGGTTTCCTTTCAAAGGGAAACTGCCATGTAAAAAAAAAAAAATGCGGTTAACCTACAGATATGGGGTTAATCTGCAGATGTGGGGTTAAGCTGTAGATATAAGGTTATTCTGCAGGTTAATAGTGTTCTGAAGCTGGTCAATGCACTGAGTTCCCTGCTGCCAGTAGGAAATGGACTTTATTTCTCCCAGCAGCCTCAGACTTTCAGTTATAGAGTTGCAGCTTCAGCCACTGCTCATTCCTCACTGCGGAGGCTTAAGTCACATCTCGGCACTGACAGACAGCCTGCTCTAAAATGAATCAGTACAGAGCCGGCTGTCAGTGAGTGGCATCTGTAACCATGCCCGGAACTGAGGGACAGCCGACTCTTTACTGATGCACTGTAGAGCCATCTGTCAAAGAGTCGGCTGTCAGTCAGTGCCTGGGCGTGGTCACAGACGCCACTTACTGACAGCCGGCTATGTATTGATGCACTTAAGATTCGGCTGTCAGTCAGTTCTAGGATGGAAATTCAGCCTCCGCTCACTATGTACTGAGCAACCGCATTGGCCCACTCCAATAATTGACAGCCCGAGGCTGACGCGAGGAGTAAAGTTAATTTCCTCCCAGCAGCCAGGCTTTCAGTGCAGCGGCTGCACAGCTTCAGAACATTATTAACCTGTAGACTAGCCCCATATCTGCATGCTAACAACATTTATTCACATTACGGGTTTCCTTTAACAAATTCTCAAGCAATTGTCTGTATCCCAAATAATGTGCAGAAAATAGGACAAAATCCCACCCCATAATGTAAATAAATATAAAATAAAAAACATTTCTACAATCGTAGAATAAAAACAGATAAGAAAATAATATGCATCAATATCTGCTTTAATCCCTTGATGTCATAACACCAACATAAATTAAACTACCCAAATAATCAATAAAAATATTTTAATCTTTATTAAATGTATCATAATAAAACAGCTAAAAAAATGGAATAAAGGGGTTAAAATTATACAGCGTCTGAAGTGGTAATCAATCATATATACAGTGCCTTGCGAAAGTATTCGGCCCCCTGGAAGTTTTCAACTTTTTCCCACATATCATGCTTCAAACATAAAGATACCAAATGTAAATTTTTGGTGAAGAATCAACAACAAGTGGAACACAATTGTGAAGTAAAATGACATTTATTGGTTATCTTAAATTTTTGCAGAAATTCAAAAACTGGAAAGTGGGGCGTGCAATATTATTCGGCCCCTTTAACTTCATACTTTCTTGCACCACCTTTTGCTGTGATTACAGCTGCAAGTCGCTTGAGGTATGTCGCTATCAGTTTTGTACATTGAGAGACTGAAATTCTTGCCCATTATTCGTTGGCAAAGAGCTCGCGCTCAGTAAGGTTTGATGAGATCGTTTGTGAACAGCAGTTTTCAGCTCTTTCCACAGATTCTCGATTGGATTGAGGTCAGGACTTTGACTTGGCCATTCTAACACCTGGATACTTTTATTTGTGAACCATTCCATTGTAGATTTTGCTTTATGTTTGGGATCATTGTTTTGTTGGAAGACAAATCTCCGTCCCAGTCTCAGGTCTTTTGCAGACGCCAACAGGTTTTCTTCAAGAATGGTCCTGTATTTGACTCCATCCATCTTCCCATCAATTTTAACAATCTTCCCTGTCCCTACTGAAGAAAAGCAGGCCCAAACCATGATGCTGCCACCACCATGTTTGACAGTGGGGATGGTGTGTTTAGGGTGATGAGCTGTGTTGCCTTTACGCCAAACATATCATTTGGCATTGTTGCCAAAAAGTTCGATTTTAGTTTCATCTGACCAGAGCACCTTCTTCCACATGTTTGGTGTGTCTCCTAGGTGGCTTGTTGCAAACTTTAAATGACACTTTTTATGGATATCTTTGAGAAATGGATTTCTTTTTGCCACTCTTCCATAAAGGCCAGATTTGTGCAGTGTACGACTGATTGTTGTCCTATGGACAGACTGTCCCACCTCAGCTGTAGATCTCTGCAGTTCAGTCTTCTCCTTGTTTGAGATGAAAATTTAAAGGGATGGCCGGGTCTTGGTAAATTTGCAGTGGTATGATACTAATTATTTTTCAATATGATCACTTGCACAGTGCTCCTTGGGATGTTTAAAGTTTTGGAAATCATTTTGTATCCAAATCAGGCTTTAAACTTCTCCACAACAGTATCACAGACCTGCCTTTTGTGTTCCTTGGTCTTCATGATGCTCTCTGTGCTTCAAACAGAACCCTGAGACTATCACAGAGAAGGTGCATTTATACGGTGACTGGATTACACACAGGTGGATTATATTTATCATCATTAGGCATTTAGGACAACATTGGATCATTCAGAGATCCACAATGAACTTCTGGAGTGTGTTTGCTGCACTCGAACTGTTTGCCAAGGAAGAATGGGCAAGAATTTCAGTCTCTCGATGTACAAAACTGATAGAGACATACCCCAAGTGACTTGCAGCTGTAATCGCAGCAAAAGGTGGCGCAACAAAGTATTAAGTTAAAGGGGCCGAATAATATTGCACGCCCCACTTTTCAGTTTTTGATTTTCCACAAAAATTTAAAATAACCAATAAATGTCGTTCTACTTCACAATTGTGTTCCACTTGTTGATTCTTCGCCAAAAATTTACATTTGGTATCTTTATTTATTTATTTATTTTTATTTCGTTTATTAACCAAAACAGTCACAACATATACATATTTGTGCATCCAAGCAAGCATAAGTACACTTGTCAAGGTAATTACGAATGGACAACAAATTTGTGCATTAAATTATTCATACACTTTCAGTATTATAAGTCCTTATGTTGCTATGTATATACTGTAATAAGCCACTGGTCAATGAATAGAAAACATTACATAACTCCATGTCGGTTAGGTAGCATGTATCCAAAAAAGAGGGAAAAGAAAAAAAAAAAAAAGGAGGGAAGTATTCTCCTTCTTCTCTCCTCCTCATTATACAACCAATGAAGTCATAACTATCTTATCCTAATCTGCCGCCCAATATCTATATATATTATAATAACTATCTGATGCTGTAAAGTATGTATTAATGCGTTTCAACCATGACACTCATGGTGGTGCCAGGCCACCATGTCCTGATACAGTAAGACAAGAAGAGTTCCACCTGTCCCAAATCTTATCAAACTTCTTTAAGCAGCCCCTGTTTAGATATAATGTCCGCTCATACGGTATGATCGAGTTTACCAATTCTATCCACGTCCAGAGAGAGGGGTGTACATTACCCATCCAACGCAATGCCAGCACCTTCCTAGCCAGAAAGAGTGTCTCACGTAGAAACATTTTAACATAGTGTCCCCAGGCTTCATCATCTAGCACCCCAAATAAGCAAACTAAGGGATTGAAAGGAACAGGGGATTGTACTAAAGAAGTCAACAGCGATGTTACGTGGCTCCAGTAAGACTGAATAATGGGGCAACCCCATACCATGTGTATAAAGTTTGCTTCCAGCGAATGACATCTCAAACATTCCAATGTTTGAAACCGACCCATCTTAAAGAGCCACAATGGAGTTAAATATGACTGATGTATGATATATAATTGGGTCATTCTATTATTGACTGATGGGAACACTCCAATCGGAGATTCAAGAATTTCCTCCCAATCCTCATCTTGAGCGTCAGGAATGAGAGCTTCCCACCTTCCCTTAATTGACACAATAGTAGAATTGGTTCTCACCGATAACATGTATGTGTATAAAGCTGAGATGAGACCCTGGGGACCTTGCGATTTAAGAATTCCTATCAAAGGGAAAGATGAGATAATTTGAGTCAAACTCACAGAACGTAGATGTGACTGGATAGCTGATCTGAGCTGAAGAAAACAAAAGAACTGGGACCTCGGGACATTATAATTAGACTGAATTTGCTCAAAGGACATTATTACTCCATTATCATACAAATCTTTAATGGAGAAAACATTATGCGAAAACCAAAAATTAGCAGATGGGTGACCCAACAACACCAGAAAATAAGAATTGTTCCACAGTGGCATCTCTGCTATGATATCCTCAAAGTGGATGACTTTTTTAATTTGTCTCCAAACTGACCGTGCTAAGTTAGGTAGAGGTAGTAATCGAGGGACACCAGGTTTATTTGTTTCTAAGAAACCTAATGGGCAGTCCACCTTTGCAGCATGCATAAAGTGACTTTATGAGTTGGGTAGGTGATTGTCGGGCATCCACTTACTCAAAGCCTTAATTTGTCCGGCTAGGTAATATAAATAGAAATCCGGCAATGCCGCTCCCCATCTGTTTGGACCTCTGTAGAGAAGAAAGTTTAAGTTTGGGTCTGCCTTTCCCCCATATGAAAGACGTGGTCAAGGAATTTAGATTTGTGAAGAAGGATTTAGGAATCAACACCGCACTCTGTTGGAGAGAGTAGTTGACTTTAGGAAGTAAAACCATTTTAATTAAGTTTATACGACCAGCTACAGATAGCGGAAGTTTACCCCACGAGGCAAATTTAATTTTGACTAATTCCAGTAAAGGAATAATATTAAGTTGTAGATCAAGCTCACTGTCTACGGATATGTTAATGCCTAGATATTTAAAATGAGACACCATAGGCAGCGAAGACAAAGTAGCAAGGTGAGTCATTGAGCTATGAGAGGCAATAGGGCGGATTTATCCCAGTTAATATATAATCCGGAGCATTTACTAAATTTATCTATAATAGTAACCGCATGTGGGAGCGTCTCTTCTGCCCTATTGATGAATAAAATCATATCATCAGCATATAAGCCTACAGTCTCTAAACGGTCAGCTATATTTATACCCACAATATTTGGAGAGGACCGCATACGTATAGCCAATGCCTCAATCGCAAGAGCAAAGATAGCTGGGGATAAGGGGCACCCCTGACGTGTTCCTCTAGATAGAGAAAATGACTCCAATGCTGAATTATTTATAATTATACGAGCTTTAGGTTTTGCATATATTGCACCAACCCATTTCTGAAACCTAGCCCCGAAGCCATATCTCCTCAAACATGCAAATAAAAAAGGCCATTCAAAGGAGTCAAAGGCTTTAGCTGCGTCCAATGATGCCAGAGCCCAATTATTATCCGGGACTAAAGAACTAAATTGGATTACTGATTGGACTCGTCTAATATTAATAGAGGTATTTTTACCGGGCACGAAACCAGTCTGGTCAGGGTGTATAAGGTTTAATATAATAGTATTTAGTCTAGTAGCTAGAACCTTGGAGAAAATCCTATAATCCACATTAACCAGCGATATGGGATGACAAGATCCACACTCAAGGGGGTCTTTTCCTTCTTTCTTAAGTATAATGATATTCGCTTCATAAAAGGAGTCCGGCAGATAATCCCCCCTCCCCAAGCCCCTTAAATACTTTCAGAAGAAGCGGTGCCAATATATCTCTATACTTTTATATACTTCTATGGGAAACCCTTCTGGTCCAAGAGCCTTCCCAGAGGCCATATCCATTATAGCATTTTCACTTTCTTCTATAGTAAAATCAGCGTCCAAAAAAGCTTGCTCAGTAGAACTCAGCATAAGGAACTCTATATCAGACAAGTAGTCTAAACATTCTGGGATACCAAGGCCACTCCCAGAGCCATAAAATGCTGTGTAGTAATCATGAAAACGATGAAGTATATTCTCTGTTGAGGTCGCCATCGAATTATCCGCCCTTCGAATCTTAAGAATAGTGTTGGATGTGATGTGTTGACGCACTAAAAAAGCCAAAAACTTACTAGATTGGTTCCCCAGTTCAAAGTAAGACTGACGGGTAAAAAACAACTTATGTTTAGATTTAGTATCCATGTATTGGGTATATAACCTCTAAGAAGTCAACCAAGCCATCCTATTCTCATTAGTCTGGCTAGATAAGTAAGCTGCTTCCGATTCTTTTAGTCGCAGTTTCATCTTATCATCCTCCTCAGTGGTTATCTGCTTAATATAAGAGATTGTAGAGATAAACATCCTCTCAGGTATGCCCTAAGGGCATCCCAGAACAAATTAATATTCTGGGGTTCAAAATGGGATTCAATAAAGCAATTCAATTGATCTATAGTTCTGTCAGTAGGACCTATTAATTTCAACCAGAATGGGTTTAACTTCCAGAATGTATTATGCTTTGACTGGCCAAAATTAAGTTTGAGTATAACTGGACTATGATCTGAGATTCCCCTTGGACCATGTTATACAGTATATATCACCCACCCACATCGCTAGACCACTGGAACCTAACATATAATCTATACGAGACAAAGTACATCTAGTGGACGAGTGACAGGTGTATCCCTTGACTTGAGGATGACGCATCCTCCATATATCCAACCAACCACTTCCCCCCATAAACAGTGCCAGTGGAGACAGAGATGTAGATGGGGTTACCCCCGAAAACCCATCATCCAACCTGATTCTATCAAGGGAATCATCCATCACCAAATTAAAATCCCCCATACATATAACATATGCATCTGGGTAGTTTAGAGCAAAGCTCATTGCCTTTTGAAGAACTGACACATTGGCCGGAGGGGGATTATAAATACACAAAATAACATACCCTCTTGAATTAAACAATGCATATATAAAGGCAAAGCGTCCCTCAGGATCTCTTCGGGCTTCTTTAACATCCCAAAATAAATCAAATATGTAAACCACTTATATGTTAAAATAATGCGTCATGCACTAAAATTGACATAAATCATCCAAAAAAAGAAACAGTGCAAAAAAAGACTTTGTATAAAATTATTATTTTATTAGAATTATTACATATATAAAAAAAACTAAATTTGATCAAATAAAGCTGATATACAAAACACAAATGTAATGGTAAAATTAGATGCCAACCAAACAACATACAATAACCCTCCACAATGGTATGAAATAAACCAGCACTGAATTTCCACTAAAATAAAAAATAAAAAAATGAATAATAAAATATATATATATATATATAATAATAACCTGTGTAAAAAAATATATGTGAAAAAATATTTATATAAAACACGTGTAAAAAAAATATATAGATATATATATAATCCAAGTGCAATGTGCTATATAACGTGCAAGAGTAATCACACCTGGGCCTATAACACACAGGCCCATAAAACTATATGCACTACCAAACAGAAGTAAGTGCAATGTGCTACATAAAGTGCCCAAAGATACTACTAAAATATTGCCAAATAAATATATATATATTATAACTGGGCCTATATTGCACAAGCCCATACACAATAAATATAGAAAGTGCAATTGTGCTAAATAAAGTGGCTACACAGGCTCTATGCCAAGTCTATATTGCACTCTATAATCACATAAGCACAGAAGATAACACTATGGTGGTCATAAGGTGCTCAGTGCTAAAGTGCAAACAGTGCTGGACAAGTAAAGTCAATTAGCATACAAACATACCAGGGAGGATAAATATGTTAAATAAATAAGGTGGCTCATAATACCTACATGTGTACAATACCCTACGCGCGTTTCGGCGCCTGCCTTCTTCCGGGGGGTGTATACAAGAAGCACAACACAAAGAGCTTTTATAGGGTGCTAATTAGTGAGTCACTCAGTGCTGGCTAGTTAGAGCGGCGCATGCGCGGCCGCCCGGCCAATGGCCGCATCCATCCAGCGTCACCCCGGCAACGCCAGACACCAACAACGCCGCCCACGTGGGTCACATGGACGGAGAGGCGGGGACAGCGTCACCAGGGTTAGGCTACTTTCACACTAGCGTCGGGAACAACCCGTCGCTGCGCGTCGGGCCGACGTTCCCGACGCTAGTGTGTTCTCCGCCGCACAACGGGGGCAGCGGATGCATATTTCCCACGCATCCGCTGCCCCATTGTGATGTGCGGGGAAGTGCGGGGAGGTGGGGGCGGAGTTCCGACTGCGCATGCGCGGTCGGAAAAAGCGGACCGTCGGGAGCAAAAAACGTTACATGTAACGTTTTTTTCTCCCGACGGACCGCTACCATACGCCCAAACGCCGCCAAACGCATTCACCGTTTTGAAATGCGTCGCAAATGCGTCGCAAATGCGTCGCTAATGTTACTCTATGACGAAACAACGTATCCAGCAAAAACTTTTGCTGGATGCGGCGTTTCGCAAAAACGACGCATTTGCGACGTATTGCAGTTAACGCTAGTGTGAAACTAGCCTAAGAGACGCCGGAATGAATGAAACCAGAGACCTGGGAAGACCGCGCATGCGCACAACCGCCAGAACGGAACTCAGAAAAATGATAAATAGCACAACTAGAAAATAGGTAACGGAATTGTACAATATAAATAAACTGAACTAACAACTATATTTCATGATAATAATTAATCATAGGTGAATACCAATAATAAGCACTATGCTTTTTAAACACTTTGCATGAAATAATACAAAAATTATAAAAATATTGCTATACATACTAAATAATAATGTAAATAATAAATTAATCTTTTATCAAATATAATTATGCATACTATAATAATGCTATATATATATATATAAATTACGAACAATTATAAAAAAATAAATAAATAAATATAACACAAAAAAATAATAAACCAAATGCCATTTAAATTATGCATACTATAATAGTGCTATATATATAAATTACAAACAATTATGAAAAATAATTAAATAAATAAATAAATATCACACAAAGTGACAGCAACCAAATACTATTTGAATTGATATTCATAGTCCATAAAGGGATACTCCGTCCACAAGTATTTATTCTCTTCAATACGAAGTTCCAAGATACATGTAATTGATCCCATAATTCAATATAATATAATATAGAATGGACCACAAGCTAGAATAAATGAATAATATAGAATAGTTAGTATATACATATAATATAAATGTATTAAAAATGAACATATTAAAAACACCTAAAAAATGACTAAAAATTGATCAGAGAAAGGATGAATAACTCAAAGCCTCATTGAGACCCAGAGGGTGGAGTGTACGGAGAGTCCATATCCATCTACTCTCTTTCTGGGCTAGTCTACGACTCACATTACCACCACGTAAATCACTAATTATTCTATCTATACCGATCACGCGAAGACCGGTTGGATCACAATTATGGTGGATCTTGAAATGTCGTGGCAACGTTTTCAAATATTCCACAGAAGTTTCCTTTGCTGCTGCTATGATGTCCCTTACGTGTTCCCGCACACGCGTTTTCAAACATCTGGTTGTCAAACCGATGTAAATCTTGGAGCAGGGACATGTCGCATGATATATTACAGCTTTTGTATTGCAAGTAATTTTCTGCGTAATTTTGTAAGTTTTATTATCCGATCCAACAAAATTAAAAGCACAATCAATATTGGGACACGCAATACAATTCCCACATGGGGCACAGCCCCATTTTTCAATAGGTTTAGAAACTAGAGAGGGAAATAACAAAGATTGATTGTTAATAGGATAGAAGCTTCTTGTAAGATGATCCTTCAAATTACGTGCACGACGTGCTGTGACACATGGTTGATCCGGTAAATAGTGTTTTAAAATAGAAAATTCAGTTTTGCATGCCTCTTCATCACACCCTAAACATGTCATAAATGCTATACCTGTTGGACAATTTTTGAGGTTGCGACGTGTGTGTTCATCTTTGGAAGATTTTAAAATAAGGGCAGATGAAATGAAACAGAGATTTATGGACCGGGGTTATAGTCACAGATGTGTCAAGAAAGCTTATTATCGGGCCTTGAGATCTGAACGAGAGAGTTTAATTTTTCCGACACATAGGCCTCAGAAAGATGTTAAAATCAGATTAATCACTGAATATCATTCTCATTGGGATCTGATGCGTGATATTCTTGCAAAGAATTGGTCCATACTTACCAGTGATCCTATTTTAAAACACTATTTACCGGATGCAATACAAAAGCTGTAATATATCATGCGACATGTCCCTGCTCCAAGATTTACATCGGTTTGACAACCAGATGTTTGAAAACGCGTGTGCGGGAACACGTAAGGGACATCATAGCAGCAGCAAAGGAAACTTCTGTGGAACATTTGAAAACGTTGCCACGACATTTCAAGATCCACCATAATTGTGATCCAACCGGTCTTCGCGTGATCGGTATAGATAGAATAATTAGTGATTTACGTGGTGGTAATGTGAGTCGTAGACTAGCCCAGAAAGAGAGTAGATGGATATGGACTCTCCGTACACTCCACCCTCTGGGTCTCAATGAGGCTTTGAGTTATTCATCCTTTCTCTGATCAATTTTTAGTCATTTTTTAGGTGTTTTTAATTTTTGGTGTTTTTTAACTAATAAATTAATATTTTAATATGTTCATTTTTAATACATTTATATTATATGTATATACTAACTATTCTATATTATTCATTTATTCTAGCTTGTGGTCCATTCTATATTATATTATATTGAATTATGGGATCAATTACATGTATCTTGGAACTTCGTATTGAAGAGAATAAATACTTGTGGACGGAGTATCCCTTTATGGACTATGAATATCAATTCAAATAGTATTTGGTTGCTGTCACTTTGTGTGATATTTATTTATTTATTTAATTATTTTTCATAATTGTTTGTAATTTATATATATAGCACTATTATAGTATGCATAATTTAAATGGCATTTGGTTTATTATTTTTTTGTGTTATATTTATTTATTTATTTTTTATAATTGTTCGTAATTTATATATATATATAGCATTATTATAGTATGCATAATTATATTTGATAAAAGATTAATTTATTATTTACATTATTATTTAGTATGTATAGCAATATTTTTATAATTTTTGTATTATTTCATGCAAAGTGTTTAAAAAGCATAGTGCTTATTATTGGTATTCACCTATGATTAATTATTATCATGAAATATAGTTGTTAGTTCAGTTTATTTATATTGTACAATTCCGTTACCTATTTTCTAGTTGTGTTATTTATCATTTTTCTGAGTTCCGTTCTGGCGGTTGTGCGCATGCGCGGTCTTCCCAGGTCTCTGGTTTCATTCATTCCGGCGTCTCTTACCCTGGTGACGCTGTCCCCGCCTCTCCGTCCATGTGACCCACGTGGGCGGCGTTGTTGGTGTCTGGCGTTGCCGGGGTGACGCTGGATGGATGCGGCCATTGGCCGGGCGGCCGCGCATGCGCCGCTCTAACTAGCCAGCACTGAGTGACTCACTAATTAGCACCCTATAAAAGCTCTTTGTGTTGTGCTTCTTGTATACGCCCCCCGGAAGAAGGCAGGCGCCGAAACGCGCGTAGGGTATTGTACACATGTAGGTATTATGAGCCACCTTATTTATTTAACATATTTATCCTCCCTGGTATGTTTGTATGCTAATTGACTTTACTTGTCCAGCACTGTTTGCACTTTAGCACTGAGCACCTTATGACCACCATAGTGTTATCTTCTGTGCTTATGTGATTATAGAGTGCAATATAGACTTGGCATAGAGCCTGTGTAGCCACTTTATTTAGCACAATTGCACTTTCTATATTTATTGTGTATGGGCTTGTGCAATATAGGCCCAGTTATAATATATATATATTTATTTGGCAATATTTTAGTAGTATCTTTGGGCACTTTATGTAGCACATTGCACTTACTTCTGTTTGGTAGTGCATATAGTTTTATGGGCCTGTGTGTTATAGGCCCAGGTGTGATTACTCTTGCACGTTATATAGCACATTGCACTTGGATTATATATATATCTATATATTTTTTTACACGTGTTTTATATAAATATTTTTTCACATATATTTTTTTACACAGGTTATTATATATATATATATATATATATATATATATATATATATATATATATATATATATATATATATATATATATATATTATTATTATTATTAATTTTTTTATTTTTTTATTTTAGTGGAAATTCAGTGCTGGTTTATTTCATACCATTGTGGAGGGTTATTAATGAATTGTATGTTGTTTGGTTGGCATTTAATTTTACCATTACATTTGTGTTTTGTATATCAGCTTTATTTGATCAAATTTCGTTTTTTTATATATGTAATAATTCTAATAAAATAATAATTTTATACAAAGTCTTTCTTTAACATCCCACCTAACATCCTTGTGTATTAACAATGAAACCCCTCTGGAATAGCTGGTATGAAATGCATCAATGTACCATTGTACCCAAGGTTTCTGGACAAACCTAGCTGAGTCTCTAGTCAGGTGCGTCTCAACCAACGCCACAATTTGAGGAGATTCGAGACCCCTCACATTCCATGTCATACAAATAACCTCAGAACCCATATTACTTAACCCGAATATGGTATGCATATCACACAATACAAATTATAGGCATCAAATATAGACTCTCGGCAGCAGTACCGACAAAAATAACAAACAGAACTTTTGAAAAGAGAAACATCTCCCCCAGGTATCTTTATGTTTGAAGCATGATATGTGAGAAAAGGTTGAATACTTCCAGGGGGGGGTCGAATATTTTTGCAAGGCACTGTATGTAAATGTAACAACCAAGTACACCGTATTCATGGAAAATAAGGTACGTTAAGATAGTATATAAAGCGCAAACAAGTGCTGAGTGGAGTGTTCCATGAATACTGGGCAACTGGTGGTATAATAATGAGTAAACATATAGGCTAAGCTAAAGACTGAATATAAACCAACACAATCATGTCAAATGTACCGTATTTTCCGGCGTATAAGACGACTGGGCGTATAAGACGACCCCCCAACTTTACCAGTTAAAATATAAAATCTTCTTAAAAGTCGGGGGTCTTCTTATACACCCTATGTCGTCTTATAGGGCCGGTGAATATGTGCCTTTTTTTGGGGGGGAGTGGTCCTGATGACGACGAGGGGGCGTCTCACAGGAAAGTGAGTATCCCCCATTACCTCATCGTAGCGCTGCAGCGTGGGGTCTCTGTGCTGGGAGCGGCGGCTGCTGTGCTGTGGGGCGGCAGCTCCTCTTCTGCAGTGTGGGGCCTCTGGTGCTGTGGGGCGGCGGCGGCGTATCTTCATGCAGTCGGGGCTCCTCCGGCATCTCCGTAAAGCCCGGAGGCCCCGCTGGCAGCTCCATCGGTACAATGCGGTGGCCTCCGGGAAAATGGCCGCTGCTCAGATTCAGATCTCGTCCCGAGATCTGAATCTGAGCAGCGGCCATTTTCCAGGAGGCAGCTCAATAGGTGCGATGCGGTGGCCTCCGGGAAAATGGCCGCTGAGGGCGGCGCATGCTCAGATTCAGATCTCGTCCCGAGATCTCGGGACACGAGATCTGAATCTGAGCAGCGGCCATTTTCCCGGAGGCCACCGCATTGTACCGATGGAGCTGCCAGCGGGGCCTCCGAGCTTTACGGAGATGCCGGAGGAGCCCCGACTGCATGAAGATATGCCGCCCCACAGCACCAGAGGCCCCACACTGCAGAAGAGGAGCCGCCGCCCCACAGCACAGCAGCCGCCGCTCCCAGCACAGAGACCCCACGCTGCAGCGCTATGATGAGGTAATGGGGGATACTCACTTTCCTGTGAGACGCCCCCTCGTCGTCATCAGGACCACTCCCCCCCCCCCCACCCACCATATACACCCGGCGTACAAGGCGATACCCGGCCTATAAGACGACCCCCGACTTTTAAGAAGATTTTCAGGGGTTAAAAAGTCGTCTTATACGCCGGAAAATACGGTATATAGATTGAAAACAGTTACCACAACTCCCTCTTAGAGTTTAAATGAAAGAGTACAAAGGAATGTTAGAGTATATTTAGGGTTATATCCTTTAATGTGCAATGTTTCTCTATAACCACTAGGTGGAGCTATAACACCTTATATAAGTGCCTTACTAACCTTGGTAAAAGTGATGAGCGAATACATTCGGCACTATTCGTTACTCGCAGGAATAGTACGGTATTCAAACTATTCGTAACTCAGCGAGTAATTAGATATTTGCCTTGGTATATTCGAGTGACCCACTCAGCAGGTTTGGTGCTTTATTTTCAGCCAATGAACTTACTGGGTTGGCTGGCCAATCACAGTAATGCTGGCGCCATCTTTGGTGTGGCATTACTGTGATTGGCTGGCCTTCCAGCATCATAGGAGATATTTAAAGGCTGCCGGCGACATCCTGCACACATTGCATCCGGAAAAAGAGTAGGGACAGCGTAGATTGTGTGTAGGGAGAGTGAAAGGAGCGTAGTGAGAGTAATAGCATCTGATGAGCTGAGTTCCCCACACACAGTTCACTGGCAGGTCAGCTCATCAGAAGCTGCTGAGGGAAGAAAGAGAAAGAGGAGGGAGATGGGGGCAGGCGCCGGGCATGCAACAGCAACACAGGAGGCGGCACACAAATGCAAGAGCTGGATAATGGACGGCTGGGAGGCGGCTGAAACGGGGAGACACCATACATCTGGGACTCAATACAAGTATGGGGTGCAATTTATAAAAGTCAATATTTCAGTGTTACTAGGGATCAGAAACATAAGAGTCACCTTCACAGAATGCAACCTTAGTGCTGCTGAAGGTGGCTCTTTTACTTAAAAATGCCCTGGGGGGGTGACAAGTTCCCTTTAAATGTTATTACTCAAATGGAGGTTTCCCACGGAAAAAACACATATTGCACTATGCCCAGCTTAGCACCATATAATCAAAAAGTATCTTATAAGGGATCCGAAGATGAAAGTGCATCAACACGTTTCCCATCCATGATATAAGTTCATCAGGAGGCCAATGGTATACATACCGTCAGTAGATAAACAACATCAGGCAGCAATGACAACCTGGTTGCATTCGTAATCTACATAGAGGTAGTGAGGGGTTTAAATAGTTCGCTTGCTCAAGCCAAGGGGTTGTGGGTAAAATTAGAGATAATGCATCAGTCAATGAGCCATAACAAAATGGTGTCCCCAAGTGTATAACTGCGCATGTCCGTTTTTTCTAGACACTAGAGGTCATTGTGTAAACCTCGTTCGTGTCTTATTTCCTGTCTATGTGAGAGAGAGAGAGAGAGAGAGAGAGACTAGAATATATCTGTTTCCCTGATGGCAATCCCAAACATGTCTGGCCAAGGGGTGTCCCGTTCATTCCTCACATCACTCAAATGCTCGCTTATCCTTTTTCTTAACTCCCTTTTAGTTTTTCCTATATAATTCTTAGGGCACGAACACATTGCCATATAGATAACCCCTGTTTTACAGTTGACAAAATCCCTTAGGAAAACAGTTTGCCAGTTGAGGCACTCTGAAAGCCTTTACATGGTGTAATCGTTTTGCAAAAGGAACAGTTGCCCCACCTGAAGGAGCCGCAAATCTTTCTATCAAGCCAGGTTCATTCTGGTCTTGTGTAGTGACTTTTACAAATCGATCCTTAAGGGATCTACCCTTACGAAAGGTGATTAATGGTTGGGAATGATACCTGTTGTGAATTCTGCTCTTGGGTTCCCTCCGGTGGTTCTTGGTGGTAGTGCAGTTGTCTCTAGGTTGTAATCCAGGGCAGGTGTTTCTGCTGATTGCAGCTCTGCTAGGTATTTAGGTGTGCAGGATGCATGATTCCCTGCCAGTTGTCCATTGTACTTGGAGGGATTGCATCTCTGTCTGTCTCCTCATGCCCTGCTGTCAATTCAGCTAAGATAAGTGTCTGTTTTCTTTGTCTCTGTAGCACACATGCAGTGTGCTTTACATCTCAGTGCAATTCATTGTGTTTTTGTCCAGCTTAGACTTTGTTTGGATTTTTCAGTCATGCTGGATTCTCTGGAGAGGCAGATATACATTATATGTCTTTAGCTAGATGTAGAATATTTAGTATTTTCTGCTGTGGATATTTTTAGGGTTTTAATACTGACCGCTTAGAATTCTGTCCTATCCTTTTCTATTTAGCTAGAAGTGCCTCTTTTGCCAAATCCTGCTTTCTGCCTGCGTATGTTCTTCCTCTTATACTCACAGTCAATATTTGTGGGGGGCTGCCTATACTTTGGGGTTCTGCTCTGAGGCAAGATAGAATTCCCTTTTCCATCTATAGGGGTATTTAGTCCTCCGGCTGTGTCGAGGGTGTCTAGGATGTGTTAGGTACATCCCATGGCTACTTCTAGTTGCGGTGTCAGTTCAGGGATTGCGGTCAGTACAGGTTCCACCTACTCCAGATAGCGTCTCATGCGGCTCCAGGGTCACCGGATTATAACAGTACAACTGGCCAACAATTAGTTAAATGCATCTCAGAAGAAGGGAAGAAAGGTGTTGAGCTATTTTTTTTTCTGTAGCCTGTTTTGTCTTTCCTTCCCTCTTTTCCTCTGGGTGACTGAGGAGTTTTGTGTTAGCATGGATGTTCAGGGATTAGTTTCTCGTGTAGACCAGCTTGCTGCTAGGGTACAAGGTATTTCAGATTACATTGTTCAAACTCCGGTTTTAGAGCCTAGGATTCCTACTCCTGATTTGTTTTTTGGGGACAGGTCCAAATTTTTGAGTTTCAAAAACAACTGTAAACTGTTTTTTGCTCTGAAACCTCGTTCCTCTGGTGATCCCATTCAGCAGGTTAAAATTGTCATCTCCCTGCTGCGTGGCGATCCTCAGGATTGGGCATTTTCCCTGGAATCTGGGAATCCGGCCTTGCTTAATGTAGACGCCTTTTTTCAGGCTCTAGGGTTATTATATGATGAACCAAATTCTGTGGATCATGCGGAGAAGACCTTGTTGGCCCTGTCACAGGGTCAAGAAGCGGCAGAATTGTTTTGTCAGAAATTTAGAAAATGGTCTGTGCTGACTAAATGGAATGAGGATGCTTTGGCGGCAATTTTCAGAAAGGGTCTTTCTGAATCTGTTAAAGATGTTATGGTGGGGTTTCCCACGCCTGTTGGTCTGAGTGATTCTATGTCTCTGGCCATTCAGATTGATCGGCGCTTGCGGGAGCGCAGAGCTGCGCGCACTGTGGCGTTGTCCTCTGAGCAGATACCTGAGCCTATGCAGTGTGATAGGATTCTGTCTAGAGCGGAACAACAAGGATTCAGATGTCAGAATAGGTTGTGTTTTTACTGTGGCGATGCTTCTCATGTCATTTCAGTCTGCCCTAAGCGTACAAAGAGAATCGCTAGTTCAGTTACCATCAGTACTGTACAACCTAAATTTCTGTTATCTGTGACCTTGATCTGCTCATTGTCGTCATTTTCTGTCATGGCGTTTGTGGATTCAGGCGCCGCTTTGAACTTAATGGACTTTGAATTTGCCAAGTGTGGTGGTTTCCCCTTGCAGTCTTTGGAGAACCCTATTCCTTTAAGGGGCATTGATGCTACACCTTTGGCTAAAAATAAACCTCAGTTTTGGACACAGGTGACCATGTGCATGGCACCGGCCCATCAGGAAGATTGTCGTTTTCTGGTGTTGCATAATTTGCATGATGCTATTGTGTTGGGTTTTCCATGGTTGCAGGTACATAATCCGATGTTGGATTGGAAATCTATGTCTGTGACTAGTTGGGGTTGTCAGGGGATTCATAATGACGTTCCTTTGATGTCAATCTCCTCTTCCTCCTCTTCTGAAATTCCAGAGTTTTTGTCTGATTTTCAGGATGTATTCGACGAGCCCAAGTCCAGTTCCCTTCCACCGCATAGGGACTGTGATTGTGCAATTGACTTGATTCCGGGCTGTAAGTTTCCTAAGGGCCGACTTTTCAACCTGTCTGTGCCTGAACATACCGCCATGCGGAGTTATGTTAAGGAGTCTTTGGAGAAAGGGCATATTCGGCCATCTTCTTCACCGTTGGAAGCGGGATTTTTTTTGTTGCTAAGAAGGATGGCTCCTTGAGACCCTGTATTGATTATCGCCTCTTGAATAAGATCACGGTCAAGTTTCAATACCCCTTGCCTTTGCTTTCCGATTTGTTTGCTAGGATTAAAGGGGGCTAGTTGGTTTACTAAGATTGACCTTCGAGGGGCATATAATCTAGTTCGTATTAAGCAGGGTGATGAATGGAAAACTGCGTTTAATACGCCCGAAGGCCATTTTGAATACCTTGTGATGCCATTCGGGCTCTCTAATGCTCCATCTGTTTTTCAGTCCTTCATGCATGATATCTTCCGGAGTTATCTTGATAAATTCATGATTGTATATTTGGATGACATTTTGATTTTTTCCGATGATTGGGAGTCTCATGTGAAACAGGTCAGGATGGTATTTCAGATCCTTCGTGATAATGCTTTATTTGTGAAGGGGTCTAAAGTGTCTCTTTGGAGTGCAGAAGGTTTCTTTTTTGGGCTTCATTTTTTCTCCATCATCTATAGAGATGGATCCGGTTAAGGTACAGGCCATTCATGATTGGATTCAGCCCACTTCCATGAAGAGCCTTCAGAAATTTGTGGGCTTTGCTAATTTTTATCGCCGTTTCATTGCTAACTTCTCCAGTGTGGTTAAACCCCTGACCGATTTGACGAAGAAAGGCGCTGATGTGACGAATTGGTCCTCTGCGGCTGTCTCTGCCTTTCAGGAGCTTAAACGCCGATTTACTTCGGCCCCGGTGTTGCGTCAGCCGGATGTTTCTCTTCCGTTTCAGGTTGAGGTTGACGCTTCTGAGATTGGGGCAGGGGCCGTTTTGTCTCAGAGGAATTCTGATGGTTCCTTGATGAAACCGTGTGCCTTCTTTTCCCGTAAGTTTTCGCCTGCTGAACGCAATTATGATGTCGGCAATCGGGAGTTGTTGGCTATGAAGTGGGCGTTTGAGGAATAGTGACATTGGCTTGAGGGAGCCAAGCACCGTATTGTAGTCTTGACCGATCATAAAAATCTGATTTACCTCGAGTCTGCCAAACGGCTGAATCCTAGACAGGCTCGATGGTCCCTGTTTTTCTCCCGTTTTGATTTCGCGGTCTCGTATCTTCCTGGTTCTAAGAATATTAAGGCTGATGCCCTCTCTAGGAGTTTTTTCTCCTGAGGTCCTTGAACTGGTCGGCATTCTGAAGGAAGGGGTGGTCCTTTCTGCCATTTCCCCTGATTTACGACGGGTTCTTCAGGAATTTCAGGCTGACAAACCTGACCGCTGTCCACTGGGGAAACTATTTGTTCCTGATAGATGGACTAGTAGAGTGATTTCTGAGGTTCATTGTTCTGTGTTGGCTGGCCATCCTGGTAATTTTGGTACCAGAGATTTGGTTGGTAGGTCCTTTTGGTGGCCTTCTTTGTCACGTGATGTGCGTTCTTTTGTGCAGTCCTGTGGGACTTGTGCGCGGGCCAAGCCTTGTTCCCGTGCTAGTGGGTTGCTTTTGCCTTTGCCGGTCCCTGAGAGGCCCTTGACGCATATTTCTATGGATTTTATTTCAGATCTTCCGGTTTCCCAGAGGATGTCGGTTATCTGGGTGGTTTGTGACCGGTTCTCCAAGATGGTTCATTTGGTGCCTTTGCCTAAATTGCATTCCTCTTCTGATTTGGTTCCGTTGTTTTTTCAGCATGTGGTTCGTTTGCATGGTATTCCGGAGAGTATTGTGTCCGACAGAGGTTCCCAGTTTGTTTCTAGGTTTTGGCGGGCCTTTTGTGCTAGGCTGGGCATTGATTTGTCTTTTTCTTCCGCATTTCATCCTCAGGCAAATGGCCAAACCGAGCGAACTAATCAGACTTTGGAAACTTATTTGAGATGCTTTGTGTCTGCTGATCAGGATGATTGGGTGGCTTTCTTGCCATTGGCCGAGTTTGCCCTTAATAATCGGGCTAGTTCGGTTACCTTGGTTTCGCCCTTCTTTTGTAATTTTGGTTTTCATCCTCGTTTTTCTTCAGGGCAGGTTGAGCCTTCTGATTGTCCTGGTGTGGATTCGGTCGTTGACAGGTTGTAGCAGATATGGGCTCATGTGGTGGACAATTTGGTGTTGTCTCAGGAGGAGGCTCAACGTTTTGCTAACCATCGTCGGCGTGTTGGCACCCGGCTTCGGGTTGGGGATTTGGTCTGGTTGTCTTCCCGTCATGTTCCTATGAAGGTTTCTTCCCCTAAGTTTAAGCCTCGGTTTATTGGTCCTTATAGGATTTGAGATTATCAATCCGGTGTCTTTTCGTTTGGCCCTTCCGGCCTCTTTTGCCATCCATAATGTTTTCCATAGATCTTTACTGCGGAAATATGTGGTGCCCGTTGTTCCCTCTGTTGATCCTCCTGCCCCTGTGTTGGTTGATGGGGAGTTGGAGTATGTGGTTGAGAAGATTTTGGATTCTCGTTTTTCGAGGCGGAAGCTTCAGTATCTGGTCAAATGGAAGGGTTATGGCCAGGAGGATAATTCTTGGGTTTTTGCCTCTGATGTCCATGCTGCTGATTTGGTCCGTGCCTTTCATCTGGCTCGTCCTGATCGGCCTGGGGGCTCTGGTAAGGGTTCGGTGACCCCTCTTCAAGGGGGGGGGGGTACTGTTGTGAATTCTGCTCTTGGGCTCCCTCCGGTGGTTCTTGGTGGTAGTGCAGTTGTCTCTGGGTTGTAATCCAGGGCAGGTGTTTCTGCTGATTGCAGCTCTGCTAGGTATTTAGGTGTGCAGGATGCATGATTCCCTGACAGTTGTCCATTGTACTTGGAGGGATTGCATCTCTGTCTGGCTCCTCATGCCCTGCTGTCAATTCAGCTAAGATAAGTGTCTGTTTTCTTTGTCTCTGTAGCACACATGCAGTGTGCTTTACATCTCAGTGCAATTCATTGTGTTTTTGTCCAGCTTAGACTTTGTTTGGATTTTTCAGTCATGCTGGATTCTCTGGAGAGGCAGATATACATTCTATGTCTTTAGTTAGATGTAGAATATTTAGTATTTTCTGCTGTGGATATTTTTAGGGTTTTAATACTGACAGCTTAGAATTCTGTCCTGTCCTTTTCTATTTAGCTAGAAGTGCCTCTTTTGCTAAATCCTGCTTTCTGCCTGTGTATGTTCTTCCTCTTATACTCACAGTCAATATTTGTGGGGGGCTGCCTATCCTTTGGGGTTCTGCTCTGAGGCAAGATAGAATTCCCTTTTCCATCTATAGGGGTATTTAGTCCTCCGGCTGTGTCGAGGTGTCTAGGACGTGTTAGGTACATCCCACGGCTACTTCTAGTTGCGGTGTCAGTTCAGGGATTGCGGTCAGTATAGGTTCCACCTACTCCAGAGAACGTCTCATGCGGCTCCAGGGTCACCGGATCATAACAGATACCTTCAAGTGTATTGTCAGCCTGTAGGATTTGCCAGTTTTTTAAGGATCCTAAAAACTTGATCTGCTTGATTGTCAAAAGTCCCGATGACCCTTGAGACTTCATTACTGGGCTGGACCTCTCGGGGCTGTAGAAGATTGCTTTCTCTCCCTGCTTAGGGCATTTCTGAAAGCTGGATTCAAGACCTCATCCGGATACCCAAGTTGTCTGAACCGATCCCTTAGTTCGTAAGCTTGTGCCCTAAAAGGTGCTTTCATCGGAGCAGTTACTCCTAATTTTGAGGTACTGCCTATGAGGAATGCCCTTCTTTAATGGGACAGGATGGTGACTGCCCCATCTGAGAAGAGCATTAGTGGCCGTGGGTTTCCGAAACACACGTGCTCTTAGGAACCTTGAGTACTGCAGAAATTCTGTTGTAACCTTGGCCAGATCTGTGCCTTGCAACAATTCTGTTCTGAGCTCCTTGGCCAGTTTCTTTGACCTCATCATTCTCATTTGGTCTGACATTCACTGTGAGCTGTGAGGTCTTATATAGACATGTGTGTGCCTTTCCAAATCAAGTCCTATCAGTTTAATTAAACACAACTGGACTACAATGAAGGAGTAGAACCATCTCAAGGAGAATCACAAGGAAATGGACAGCATGTGACTTACTGTAAATATGTGTGTCTGAGCAAAGGGTCTGAATACTTATGACCATGTGATAGTTCAGTTTTTCTTTAATAAATATGCAAAAATTTCTACATCTGTTTTTTTTTCAGTCAAGATGGAGTGCAGAGTATACATTAATGAGAAAAAAATGAACTTTTTTGAATTTACCAAATGGCTGCAATGAAACAAAAAGTGAAAAATTTAAAGGGGTATGAATACTTTGTACCCACTGTATATACTGCAAATGTCAGGAAGGGGTTAAACGTGGCCAGACTATTCCTCAGGCATCTTCAGCATGGAAGCTGCTCATAATTTTTTTAATACGCGAGTAATACAGCAGTCTATCACTGATGTCAGCACAGAAGGGTGGGTGGGATTATGGGTGAGAGTAGGGGTGAATATTTAATTTTGATTTACATGCCCTTGACTAGCTGGCGTATGACTTTGAATTGTCTGGAGTTTACAGCAAGACAACGGGGCAAGGTACAGCACTAAACATTACATTTTCTGAAAGGCCTGGTCAAGCCCTTTTTCGGGATACTATCAGTATGCAATGAAAAATGAGACTCCACTCAGGTTCTACCCCAGTTCCGCCTCCACCCCTTGAACCTTCCACAGTCCAACTGCCCACTCTTGGAAAAACTCCACTTACAAGCACCGGCGTCATTGCAAGCGCTATACTTACCTCACGCATGCGTGCGGCTTCTTCCCCTCGCATCATTGATCATTTGAAGCCGGATGTATGCATCCTGGCTTCACAGAGGCGCACTGTGCATTTTCAGAAGTTTTCTGCACTTCCACGTACACCCGGCTTCAGATGATCAATGATGTGAGTGGAAGCCGCGCACATGCATGAAGTAAGTATAGCGCTTGCGATGACGCCGGCGCTTGCAAGTTATGCTATCACGCCCACGGGGGCATGAAAACATGCTTAGTAGGCCGACTCGTCTGTGGAAACTAACACCCCATCAACTAATCCCTCATTTACAAATCCTGACCTGACAGGTTCCCTTTAAATCTTGATCTTGGCACCAACCTCTGTAATCTGCCACCCTAGGCATCAGACTTTTGCTGCCTACTGCTAAATACGAGCTTGCTTTTACCATATTTAGGGTGCTAATCAGTGTATTGTCATAAGGCCAGGTTCACATTGCGTTAACAGCAGCCCGTTTAACACATGCGTTAACGGGCTGCTGTTAACGCAAGAGCCGATGTGTCACATCGCTAGCGCAGATAGAGCTAGCAGATGCTCTATCTGCGCTAGTGGTGAAAGACCCGGAAATGCTGCAGCTCGCGTCCCAGGGTCCGTCACTCAATGAGGGCATATCGCTAGCACACGCCCATTGTGGGCGTGCGCTAGCGATGCGTCCGACATTGGACTCAATGGCGGCGTTAACGGACTACGTTACACCGCGGTATAACGTAGCTGTCTAACGGATGCCAGTAAACGTAATGTGAACCCAGCCTAACACATCTGTAATAATGATTTCCCACAGGACAAACATTAAGGAGAGAATTGCACTGGTGATCTGCCATAAGAAACAAGGAGGCAAGTTGAATAAATGTGAGGAGAGAGAAGGAGGACATTGAAAATGGGAGATAAGAGGTTAGCTAAGGATAAAGCTGAAAAAAACTCATTTAAACTGGATCAGTTGTTTTTTTTTCTTACATTGAAGTCTATGGAAAATGGACCCATTAATTAGCCATCTATTTTCTCCCATTTAAAAAAGAAGATTTTTGTGTTCACACCGTAAAATGTTTTTCTCTTAGCCTCTACTTGGGGGACACAGGACCATGGGTGTTATGCTGCTGTCCACTGGGAGGTGACACTATGCATAATCTGAAAAAGATTAACTGTGGCTCCTCCTCTGCAGTATACACCCCTGGACAGCGTCAGCTTTCTGCAGTTTTGTGCAAAAGCAGGAGGAGGAACGTAACATGAATGACATAACCATGCCTATAAGAAGGCAACTATGTATGAGCTCAAGAAAACAATATGAGAACTCGACAGTAACAATAGCCCGGAAAGGGAAACCGGGTGGGAGCTGTGTCCCCCAATTAGAGGCTAAGAGAGATTTTACGTTGAGTACACAAAAATCTCCTTTACTCTGTCACCTCATTGGGGGACACAGGACCATGGGACGTCCTAAATTAGTCCCTGGGTGGGAAGCAATGGACGAATATTGGGCAGACAGGCCCCTATACTTGGGGCACCGCTGCCTGCAGAACACATCTACCCAGGCTCGCGTCCGCTGAGGATTGGGTATGAACCCTGTAATGTTTAGTAAACATGTGTAGGCTAGACACACTTGTGCCGAAGCCTGGTGCCGAATGGCCCAACAGGCCCCTACCGCCCGTGTAGAGTGTGCCGTAATACTGGCTGGAAGAGAATTCTTAAGGCGGTAGGCCTCTTGTATGGTGTATGTGATCCACCTGGCAAGGGTAGCTTTGGAAGCTGGCAGACCTTTGCGGCCGCCTTCCGGAAGAAGGAAAAGAGAATCAGACCTCTAGAAGGACACAATCCTAGACACATATATACGCAATGCCCTGACAAGGTCAAGCATATGCAGAGCCTTCTCCACTCTATGAACCGAGACCAAACAAAGGGAAGGCAGAGAAATTTCCTCCTTGAGGTGGAAATTGGACACAACCTTCGGAAGGAAGAATGGGACCGTATGGAGAACTACTTTATCCTGGTGAAAAGCCAGGAAGGGCCGTCTGCAGGAGAGTGTGGTCAGTTCAGACACCCTGCATAGCGAGGTGATTGTCACCAGGAAAACTACCTTCTGGGATAGAAGGCGGAGCAGGACCTCCTTAAGGGGTTCAAAGGGTGGTTCCTGCAATGCTGTCAGGACCAGGTTGAGGTCCCATGTTTCAAGTGGTCGTCTGTAGGGGGGAACCAATTGGGAAACCCCCTGAAGGAATATCCTTACTTGCGGCTTGGTAGCAATGCGCCTTTGAAAGAGCACTGAGAGGGCTGACACCTGGCTCTTAAGCGAGCCCAGGGACAGCCTGGCCTCCAGACCCGATTGGAGAAAACTAAGTAGTTTGGGAAGGGAATAAGGGAATGGGGTCTGGCCACGAGATTCAAACCAGGTAAAGAAAGCTTTCCAGGTACGGAAATAGATCTTTGCAGAAGCTGGCTTCCGTGCCCTGATCATAGTCCCAATAACGTCCGGCAAGAGCCCTGCCTGGGTTAGAACCCAGGTTTCAAGGGCCACGCCGTCAAATTGAGGGCCCCTGAGTTCTCGTGGTAGAACGGGCCTTGTGATAGAAGATCCGGGCGGTCGGGGAGGCGCCAGGGGGCGTCTGCTGTAAGTTGTACGATGTCGGCGTACCATGTACGTCTGGGCCAGTCTGGTACGATTAGGATGGTTGGAACTCCCTCTTGCCTGATCTTCCTCACCACTCTGGATATCAGGGGTAGAGGCTGAAAAATGTACAGAAGCTGGAACTGGGTCAAGTCCTGAACCAGAGCGTCTGCTCCGAGCGACCGTGGATCGTGTGTTCTGGCCATGAAGTTGGAGACCTTGGCATTGAAGTGGGATGCCATTAGGTCCGCATCTGGGGTCCCCCAGTGCAGGCAGATCTGGCGAAAAATTTCGGGATGGAGAGACCACTCTCCCAAGTCTATTCCTTGTCGGCTGAGGAAGTCTGCTTCCCAGTTGTCCACACCCGGAATGTGGACCGCCGAGAGAACCGAACGTGTGTCCTCCGCCCAGTGGAGGATTTGTGACACTTCTCGCATCGCCTCGGTGCTGCGGGTCCCCCCTTGGTGGTTCACATATGCCACAGCCGTGGCATTGTCGGACTGTATTCTGATGTGAGAGGTTGCTAGTAAGTGATGGAAGGCCCTCAATGCCAGGAGGATGGCACGAATTTCCAGGATGTTGATGGGCATGGTCGCTTCCACTGGGGACCACTTGCCCTGTGGTGTAGGTGCACCGCAACCCCAACCCGTCAGGCTCGCATCGGTGGTCAGAACCTTCCATTGACCTGTGAGAAAGGATTTCCCCTTTGCTAGCGAGGTTGGCTTGAGCCACCAATGCAGGGACCTCCTGGTTGACGACGTTAGCTGGAACTCCCTGTCGAGAGGAAAAGGATTCCTGTCCCAGGACTTGAGAATGGCTAGTTGGAGAGGTCTGAGGTGAAACTGGGCCGCTTCTATTGCTGCCCCCATCCTTCCGAGGACTCTCATGGCAAACCAGAAAGATCGAGGGGGTTTGCGGAGGAGGGTGCGAACTCCTAGGCGGAGAGCCAGTGCCTTGTCCTTGGGAAGGAGCACTAGACCCCTGGAGGTATTGAATAGCATTCCCAGGAATGTTAGAGACTGAGTCGGGGTTGGTGATGACTTTGGTAGGTTGACTAACCAGCCCATGTGACTCAGAGTGTCGATTGTGATTGAGACGCTGAGCTTGCAGTCCTTGAAGGTTGGAGCCTTAATGAGTAAATCGTCCAAGTATGGAACGACTACTATGCCTCTGGAGTGCAGGACGTCCATGGTGGCTGCCATGACTTTGGTCAACACTCTGGGAGCTAGGTATGCATCTTGTATGTCTATAGAGGCAAGATATTCTCCCTTCTCCATGGACGCAATGATGGACCGGATGGACTCCATGCGAAAGTGGCGGACCCGTACATATTTGTTGAGTTGTTTTAGGTCCAGTATGGGCCGTACGCTGCCTCCTTTCTTGGGGACTACGAATAGATTGGAGTAGAACCCTCGGAAGTGCTCGGCCGTGGGGACTGGTACTATGACTCCTGCTTGAAAAAGCGAGGAGACCGCTTGTTGGAAGGCACGAGCCTTGGCTGGTGGTTTTGGGGGGACAGAGAGGAAGAATCGGTCCGGTGGGTTGGAGGTGAACTCTATATTGTGTCCGGAAGACACTAGTTCCCTGACCCACCTGTCTTCTGTAATAGGCAGCCAGACTAGATGAAAGAGCAAAAGTCAGCCGCCTACGGGTGTGGTGTCTTCCGGAGTCCATGAGTCATGATGAGGAGAAAGTCTGAGATTTTCCTCCTCTGGGCTTAGACTGGCCTGCTTTTGACTGCCAGGTCCTGTCCGACCTTTGCGTCGATCGTGAGTTGTCCCTGCGTGGGGAACAGTTACGATTTTGTGCTGGACGCGAGACGGACCAGCCCGAGGAGTTCCGAAAGGATCGGAATCGAGTTTGGTTATGCTTCTTGTAAGTGCGTTTAGGTTTCAGTTGGGGAAGAGAGGTACTCTTACCCCCGGTGGCGTTGGATATCATCGTGTCCAACTGTTCACCGAAAAGTCGCCCACTGAGGTAGGGGAGGTGCGTGAGGGACTTCTTTGAGGCTGCGTCCGCTTTCCATTCCCGCAGCCAGAGGATACGCCAAATTGTGATGGTGTTTGATGCTATCCCTGCTACACCCCTTGCTGAATCCAGAGCTGCATGAAGCATATAATCTGCTACCACTGCTATTTGAACCGCTTGGTCTGACAGCTCAGGCGCGGATGCTTGGAGGCCAGCTTGTAAATTTTTGGCCCAAGCTAGGATGGCCTTGGCAGCCCAAATTGAAGCGAATGCGGGAGCCTGGGATGCCCCTGCAGCCTCAAAAATTGAACGAGCCATGCGTTCTACCTGCCGGTCTGCTGCGTCCCTGAGGGTTGAGCTATCTGGCAGTGAAAGGAGAGTCTGTGCTGCTAGTCTAGAGACTGGCGAGTCCACTTCGGGTGGATCTGTCCATTCCTTGGTATCCTTCTGCGGGAAGGGGTACCTCGCCTCCAGATATTTGTGATTAGCGAATTTTTTCTCAGGCTGTGAGAGCTGCTTTTTAAGGATCACCTTAAACTCTGGGTGGTTAGAGAAAACCTTAGGCGGCTTCAGAGGTCCTTCAAAGGAAATCTTATGTTCTGGGGCCTCTGGTGGCGGATCAGAAATGTCCAGCACCCGATGAATGGAAGAGATTATGTCCTCAACTAGCGCTGTATTGCTAGGGGGGATTGGGATTAGGGACCCCTCCGTTTCCCTGTCTAAGTCGGAGTCACAGATGCCTTCCGAATCGTGTGTATCACTGAGGCGTCCCCTGCTGGGTGAGCTGGGGAGGAGGCCTTCTCTGGTCAGGGATTGCGGAGATCTGGATTGTCTGCCCTGGAAGGGGACGGTCTAGATGACCTGGAACTACGGTGTCTCTCCCTGGAAGGGGATGACCGTGTGCTATGGGATGACGCAGATGGACTTGACCTATGGGTCCGCTTGTGTCCTGACCTTGACGTGGATGTGCCAGGGTCGTCCTGTTCTTGAGTCAATCTCTCCCTTTGCTGGGTAACGGTCATAGCCGAGGCATGACTCTGCAGAGCCTGAAGCAATGTGGAGGTTAGGTTATCCATAGACTGCGTCATAGATTGAGACATCTGAGTGACCAATTCAGGCGTGGCATTTAGACACCGAAGCAGTGGCAGGGGCTTCTTGGGGCTCTGACACAGTAGTCTGGATACAGTTCTGGCAGTGCGGGTACGTGCTGCCACTGGGGAGAGCGGTCCCGCAGGCTGTGCAGAATGCATAATAGCAGTCCTGCCTGGTTCTCTTGGACCTTGAGCCCAGCATAGTGCACAGAGTGCAGAAGGGCTGGCTATGAATAGCATTCCCAGTGCAGAGGACCCTTCAGGGGTAGCTATGCAGAGGAAACTATAGGGGAGCCTTATAGGGAATATGGATTCACAGCCGAGTAAAAAACCCAGCTGCGATCTTACCCCACCAGTTTGCCCCTAGATCCAGCGCCGAAGATCCACAGTCCTGTGCCCCCCCGGAGACTGGCTGGCCTGGTCCTGCTGACCGGGAGATGCAGGGTTGATCTGCAGCAGAAATGGCCGCTGAGAAGAAGAGGAAGAGGGAGAAAGGGGGCTGAGAGCTGAAAAAGGCGGCAGAGCTGTGTAAAAAAGCGCCTTCTGTCTCGATCCACCCCCTCTATGACACTGTAGAGTGTCATATTTGTCATCCGGGGGCGGGCCGGGGGGTGGAGAGGAGGCGGCGGCTTCAGCTAGGTCGAAGCCAGGGCCTAAATTAGATGCCTGATGCCCAGAAAGGCTCCAGGCCGGCGCGGAAGTCCTGGAGGGGGTCGAATCTGAACCGGACCCCCCCGGATTTAACGGCAGGATAGCGGTGGGGCTATAAGCAGAAGGTGGCCCTTTGAAGGGTCCCCCTGAGGCAGTATAGAGCTGGTGCTGCCGCAGAGACAGGGTCCCAGGGAGCCCTGTGTCTCTATTGTGCCATGCCTGCCTGCACTCCCCCCGGCCCTGACAGGAGCCTGCAGCTGGGTTGGGGTCCCTGGTTGCAGGCGCAGTGCTGGCCCATTGCTGGGAGCTGCTGAGTGCTGCCTGTACAGGCCCTACCTGAGGCGTCTCAACCTAATGCCCCCAAAGGGGGATGAGGGAGGGTGCTGTTGTTACCATCAGGGGGCTTTATCCTCGCCTCGACCTCAACCCAGAAACCAAAAGGAATTGGGGAAGGAGGGGGGGTCTCAACTTCGAACCAGCACCCGAGGGACTGGGGAAGGAGCGACATGGGGAGTAGCCATCTCAACTTCAACCGGGCACCCCATAATAGGGGGCCAAGGAAGGAGCCATGCAGGGAGTCTCACAGGAGACCCACTTTTCTTCATCTGTAATCCGTCGTAAAAAAACAGAATAGAAAAAAAACATTTTTGGTGTGCCTCCTATGCGACACTAAGCAAAAACTGGAGAAGGTTGACGCCGTCCAGGGGTATACACTGCAGAGGAGGAGCCACGGTTAATCTTTTTCAGATTATGCATAGTGTCGCCTCCTAGTGGACAGCAGCATAACACCCATGGTCCTGTGTCCCCCAATGAGGCGACAGAGTAAGGATCTGATTTTTGCTTACTGGATCAGTTTCAAATTCATGATTAGGCTATGTTCACATGTCCAGTAACCATCCATTAGAACGGATCCAGCAGTAATTCGTGGGCAAAAAAATAGTGCAGAAGATTTTAGAAAATGTTTTTCAGTTGGATCCATTAATTAGCCATCTGTTATCTTCCGATTGAAAATGATCCAGGTAAGCAAAATAAAAACCCTATATCCTTTTAAAATTAAAATAGATGATAATTTAACAAGTCTGTTGTCCATAGACTTCAATGTTAAAAAAAATGGATCCAGCTGAAATCAATTCTTTAACCCCTTCCCGACATCTGACGTTATAGTACGTCAGATGTCGGGTCCCCTGCTTTGATGTGCGCTCCGGCGGTGAGCGCACATCAAAGTCGCGACATGTCAGCTGTTTTTTACAGCTGACATGTGCGCGCAATAGCGGCGGGTGAAATCGCGATCACCCGCCGCTATTAACTAGTTAAATGCCGCTGTCAAACGCAGACAGCGGCATTTAACTACCGCATCCGGCCGTGCGGCCGGATATGAGCACATCGCCGACCCCCGTCACATGATCGGGGGTCGGCGATGCTTGTACATTGTAACCATAGAGATCCTGGAGACCTCTATGGTTACTGATCTTCGGTGGCTGTGAGCGCCACCCTGTGGTCGGCGCTCACAGCACACCTGCATTTCTGCTGTGTAGCAGCGATCTAATGATCGCTGCTGCATAGCAGAGCCGATCGCGTTGTGCCTGCTTCTAGCCTCCCATGGAGGCTATAGAAGCATGGCAAAAGTAAAAAAAAAAAGTAAAAAAAAATGGGAAAAAAATAAAAAAAATATAAAAGTTTAAATCACCCCCCTTTCGCCCCAATCAAAATAAATCAATAAAAAAAACCCCAACCTACACATATTTGGTATCGCCGCGTTCAGAATCGCCCGATCTATCAATAAAAAAAAAGCATTAACCTGATCGCTAAACGGCGTAATGAGAAAAAAAATCGAAACGCCAGATTTACGTTTTTTTGGTCGCCACGACATTGCATTAAAATGCAATAACGGGCGATCAAAAGAACGTATCTGCACCAAAATGCTATCATTAAAAATGCCAGCTCGGCACACAAAAAATAAGCCCTCACCTGACCCCAGATCACGAAAAATGGAGACGCTACGAGTATCGGAAAATGGCGCAATTTTGTTATGTTTTTTGCAAAGTTTTGAATTTTTTTTCACCACTTAGGTGAAAAATAACCTAGTCATGTTAGGTGTCTATGAACTCGTACTGACCTGGAGAATCATAATGGCAGGTCAGTTTTAGCATTTAGTGAACCTAGCAAAATAGGCAAGCAAAAAACAAGTGTGGGATTGCACTTTTTTTGCAATTTCACTGCACTTGGAATTTTTTTCCCGTTTTCTAGTACACGACATGGTAAAACCAATGATGTCGTTCAAAAGTACAACTCGTCCCGCAAAAAATAAGCCCTCACATGGCCAAATTGACGGAAAAATAAAAAAGTTATGGTTCTGGGAAGGAGGGGAGCGAAAAACGAAAACGGAAAAACGGAAAAAGCTCCGGGGGTGAAGGGGTTAAAAACTGACAAAACCAACGGATTGCTGCTGGATCCATTCTAGCAGATGATTACGGGACATGTGAACATAGATTAGGCCATGAAAAAACAGCAAGCATTTACATAAATGAAAGAAATGACAGATTCAGGACAGCTTGCTGCAACAGCTGCAGCACATAGCAGTAACAGTAGGAAAGCTGCTGGATTTTATTAAAGAGCAGGATCAGTCTTGTATGACTTGCCCCTTTTAGGCAGGTTTTGAGAGGACTCTGCTCTGAAAACCACCTGAAGGTGCGCTCCGAAGACACTCAAAAGAACCATTCTAATTTATATGTAATAAAGGCTTGCTGTTTATATTTTCAGGCTTCTGAGTGCTTAGTAACTGCTTAAAGCTTCCAAAAGTGTCAAGAGGTTAAACAAACTGAGCGGACCATTCTTCAGGCGTTTTTCTGTTGGAAGATGCTCCATACTTTACAACTGAAGTCAATGGGAAGGCAAAAAACAAGCCCAGAAGACATACAGGTCCTTCTCAAAAAATTAGCATATAGTGTTAAATTTCATTATTTACCATAATGTAATGATTACAATTAAAGGGAACCTATCACCCCGATTTTTAAAGATTAGATAAAAATAGTGTGAAATAGGGGCAGAGCTGGGCTTTACATTACTGCCTTTTTGGTGCCTTTACACCCCCGTTAGGCTGCCCAAATACCTTTGTGAAGTGGCCGTTTTCTGCTGTCACTCAAGTTGGTCAGGTCGGATGGGCGTGGTAACAGCGCTGTTTCTCTCCCAGATCAGGCTCATCATTACGTTGGTGGCGTAGTGGTGTGCGCATGTCCAAAGAGAAGATCCACTGCCCAGGAGATTCAAAACAGCGCGGTCTTCGCTATTCGCCGTTTACCGGTGGGCGCGGCCATTTTTCCTGTGGCCGCGCATGCGCAGATGGAGCGCTCTGCTGCCCGGGGCTTCAGGAAAATGGCCGCGGGATTCCGCGCGTGCGCAGATGGAGATCGCGGCGGCCATTTTCCTGAAGCCCCGGGCAGCAGAGCGCTCCATCTGGGCACGCGCGGCCACAGGAAAGATGGCCGCGCCCACCGGTAAACGGCAAATAGCGAAGACCGCGCTGTTTTGAATCTCCTGGGCAGTGGATCTTCTCTTTGGACATGCGCACACCACTACGCCACCAACGTAATGATGAGCCTGATCTGGGGGAGAAACAGCGCTGTGACCACGCCCATCCGACCTGATCAACTTGAGTGACAGCAGAAAACGGCTACTTCACAAAGGTATTTGGGCAGCCTAACGGGGGTGTAAAGGCACCAAAAAGGCAGTAATGTAAAGCCCAGCTCTGCCCCTATTTCACACTATTTTTATCTAATTTTTAAAAAACGGGGTGATAGGTTCCCTTTAAACTTTCATATATTATAGATTCATTATCCACCAACTGAAATTTGTCAGGTCTTTTATTGTTTTAATACTGATGATTTTGGCATACAACTCCTGATAACCCAAAAAACCTGTCTCAATAAATTAGCATATTTCACCCGTCCAATCAAAAAAAAGTGTTTTTTAATAACAAACAAAAAACCATCAAATAATAATGTTCAGTTATGCACTCAATACTTGGTCGGGAATCCTTTGGCAGAAATGACTGCTTCAATGCGGCGTGGCATGGAGGCAATCAGCCTGTGACACTGCTGAGATGTTATGGAGGCCCAGGATGCTTCAATAGCGGCCTTAAGCTCATCCAGAGTGTTGGGTCTTGCGTCTCTCAACTTTCTCTTCACAATATCCCACAGATTCTCTATGGGGTTCAGGTCAGGAGAGTTGGCAGGCCAATTGAGCACAGTAATACCATGGTCAGTAAACCATTTACCAGTGGTTTTGGCACTGTGAGCAGGTGCCAGGTCGTGCTGAAAAATGAAATCTTCATCTCCATAAAGCATTTCAGCCGATGGAAGCATGAAGTGCTCCAAAATCTCCTGATAGCTAGCTGCATTGACCCTGCCCTTGATGAAACACAGTGGACCAACACCAGCAGCTGACATGGCACCCCACACCATCACTGACTGTGGGTACTTGACACTGGACTTCAGGCATTTTGGCATTTCCTTCTCCCCAGTCTTCCTCCAGACTCTGGCACCTTGATTTCCGAATGACATGCAAAATTTGCTTTCATCAGAAAAAAGTACTTGGGACCACTTAGCAACAGTCCAGTGCTGCTTCTCTGTAGCCCAGGTCAGGCGCTTCTGCCGCTGTTTATGGTTCAAAAGTGGCTTTACCTGGGGAATGCGGCACCTGTAGCCCATTTCCTGCACACGCCTGTGCACGGTGGCTCTGGATGTTTCCACACCAGACTCAGTCCACTGCTTCCTCAGGTTCCCCAAGGTCTGGAATCGGTCCTTCTCCACAATCTTCCTCAGGGTCCGGTCACCTCTTCTCGTTGTACAGCGTTTTCTGCCACATTGTTTCCTTCCAACAGACTTACCATTGAGGTGCCTTGATACAGCACTCTGGGAACAGCCTATTTGCTGAGAAATTTCTTTCTGGGTCTTACCCTCTTGCTTGAGGGTGTCAATGATGGCCTTCTTGACATCTGTCAGGTCGCTAGTCTTACCCATGATGGGGGTTTTGAGTAATGAACCAGGCAGGGAGTTTTTAAAAGCCTCAGGTATCTTTTGCATGTGTTTAGAGTTAATTAGTTGATTCAGAAGATTAGGGTAATAGGTCGTTTAGAGAACCTTTTCTTGATATGCTAATTTATTGAGACAGGTTTTTTGGGTTATCAGGAGTTGTATGCCAAAATCATCAGTATTAAAACAATAAAAGACCTGACAAATTTCAGTTGGTGGATAATGAATCTATAATATATGAAAGTTTAATTGTAATCATAACATTATGGTAAATAATGAAATTTAACACTATATGCTAATTTTTTGAGAAGGACCTGTATATTAGCATTAGAGTTGAGCGAGCACTAAAATGCTCAGGTGGTCGTTGCTCACCCCCAGCAATGGTTAATACAAGAATGCTCGTTTTGAGTAACGTGTATAATGGGAGTCAATGGGAGATCCGAGATTTTTTCCGGCAGACCCTACAAAGAGGTCTGGGGCAGTGAAAATGTTAACCCCTTACTGTCCTCCGCCGTACTAGTACAGCGGAGGTCAGATCCCCTGCTTTGATGCGGGCTCACCAGCATTGAACAGCTGACATGTGCCCGCAATAGAGGCGGGTGGAATCGCGATTCACCTGCCGCTATTAACTAGTTAAATGCCGCTGTCAAATGCTGACAGCGGCATTTAACTACTGCTTCCGGCCATCGGGCCGGAAATGAGCGCATCGCCGACTCCCATCACATGATTGGGGGTCAGCGATGCATCGGCATAACGACCAGAGGTCTCCTTGAGACATCTATGGTTGTTGATGCCGGATTGCTGTGAGCCACCCTGTGGTCGGCGCTCATAGCAATGCAATAAGGCCATGTTCACACGTTGCGGTTTTTACCGGGGATCCACGGCGTTTTTGACGCTGCGGATCTACAGCAGTTTTCCATGCGGTTTACAGTACCATGTAAACCTATGGAAAACCAAATCCGCTGTGCACATGCTGCGGAAAAAAAACGTGCGGAAACGCAGCGTTGTTTTTTCTGCAGCATGACAATTCTTTGTGTGGATCTGCAGCGTTTCAGCACCCATTGACTTGCATTGAGTCGGGCACATCTGCAGCAAAACCGCAGATGTAAAAAAGATCTGCGGTTGAGCTGCGGGTGAAAACGCTGCAGATCAGGAGGGGGGAGTGTGTGGGCGGAGTGTGAGCGAAGACTGCGTGTCTGTGTGCATACGGCGTCTGTGTGGGCCTCTCTGGGGTCTGTGTGTGCCCACCGGGGGTCTGTGCGGGGCTTCTAGGGGTCTGTGCGGGCCTCTCGGGGGTCTGTGCAGGACTGTCGGGGGTCTGTGTGGGCCCTCTCAGGGTCTGTGCGGGCCTGCTGGGGGTCTGTGCGGGACTGTCGGGGGTCTGTGCGGGCCTCTCGGGGGTCTGTGCGGGTCTCTCGGGGTCAATGCGGGCCTGCCGGGGGCTTTGTGTGTGTGTGCAGGCATAGTCCGATGGGACTACAAGTCCCATTGGGCTATGCCTGCTACAATGACAGTGATTGACACATTATCCAATCATGGGACAGTAGTAGTCCCATCATCCGGCTAATGTGTTGAGTGTAAAAAACAAACAAAAAAAAACAAAACACAAACATACAACATATAACAGAACATACAACATATAACAGGACATACAACATATATGTTATATGTTGCATGTTATATGTTGTATGTTATATGTTGTATGTTATGTTGTTATATGTTGTATGTCCTGTTATGACAGAACATACAACCTATAACAGAACATACAACATACAACATACATACAGTACATTCATACATTACATACAATGCATATATACATAGAGTACATACTCACCATCACCTTGTCACTTTGTTCCCCAAAGCCAGTGTCACCTGTAGAAAATATTAAAATAATAAACAACCAACTCACTGATCTGCAGAAATCCAATTAAAACGAGTGTCCCACAACAATCTCCCGTGGAGAGCAGCAGCATCAGCTGATGCAACCGCTCTCCAGGGATACAATGACGGAAGATATCCTTCCGCACTGTATTCCTCTGCCACTGTAAAAAATAGTCCCTAGTCTCACTTGTGGCACTGCTGTGTAAGAAAGTTCCCACGCAGCAATGCCATAAAGTGAGACCCTGAACTCAGGTAACCTCAGTGATACACAGCAGGAGCCATTGTCTCCTGTCAGTGTGTTACTGAAGGCCCTATAGAGCAGTGACATCACCCGATGTCATGTTCTATAGGGGAGATCGTCGTGGGACACTCGTTATTAATTGGACTGCGTAGGACAGGGAGTATACGGTTTATTTTTTTTAACTTTTTACAGGCGATCAAGTATGGTAAGTATGGTTAAATTAAGAATAGTAAAATACTTTTTTCTGGCTGTCTTTATTTTATTTTATTTTTTTTTAACTCTCACTACTCTAGGATTAATAATGGATAGACGTCTTATTGATGCCTCTCCATTATTAAGCCGGCTTAATGTCACCTTATAATAGCAAGGTGACATTAACCCCTTATTACCCCATATCCCACCGCTACTCGGGAGTGGGAAGAGAGGGGCTAAGTGCCGGAATTGGCGCATCTCACAGATGTGCCATTTCTGGGGCGGCTGCGGGCTGGTATTTGTAGCCGGGGGGGGGGGGGGGGGGGAATTGTTGAAGGCAATATTCATGGCCCCTCTCTAGGCTATGAATATCAGCCCGCAGCTGTCTGCGTAGCCTTTCTGGCTATAAAATATAGGGGGACCCCACGTAATTTATTTTTTGGGGGTCCCCCTAGTTTTACTAGCCAGTAAAGGCTATGCAGACAACTGCGGGCTGATATTCATAGCCTGGGAGGGGGCCATGGGTATTACCCCCTTCCCAGGCTGCAAATATTGGCCCCCGGCCATCGGCTTTCCCCCTCTGGCACAGAAAATTGTGCGGGAGTCCACGCCATTTTTTTTAAATTAAACATTCATTAAGAAGCATAGGCCTCGCTATTATATGTCTATGGATATATCCATAGATAAATCTATCCATACATGGATATCTATGGATATACACTCACCGGCCACTTTATTAGGTACACCATGCTAGTAACGAGTTGGACCCCCTTTTGCCTTCAGAACTGCCTCAATTCTTCGTGGCATAGATTCAACAAGGTGCTGGAAGCATTCCTCAGAGATTTTGGTCCATATTGACATGATGGCATCACACAGTTGCCGCAGATTTGTCGGCTGCACATCCCAAAGATGCTCCATACAAGGCAGGATGGATCCATGCTTTCATGTTGTTTACGCCAAATTCTGACCCTACCATCCGAATGTCGCAGCAGAAATCGAGACTCATCAGACCAAGCAACGTTTTTCCAATCTTCTACTGTCCAATTTCGATGAGCTTGTACAAATTGTAGCCTCAGTTTCCTGTTCTTAGCTGAAAGGAGTGGTACCCGGTGTGGTCTTCTGCTGCTGTAGCCCATCTGCCTCAAAGTTCGACGCACTGTGCGTTCAGAGATGCTCTTAGGCCTACCTTGGTTGTAACGGGTGGCGATTTGAGTCACTGTTGCCTTTCTATCAGCTCGAACCAGTCTGCCCATTCTCCTCTGACCTCTGGCATCAACAAGGCATTTCCGCCCACAGAACTGCCGCTCACTGGATTTTTTTTCTTTTTCGGACCATTCTCTGTAAACCCTAGAGATGGTTGTGCGTGAAAATCCCAGTAGATCAGCAGTTTCTGAAATACTCAGACCAGCCCTTCTGGCACCAACAACCATGCCACGTTCAAAGGCACTCAAATCACCTTTCTTCCCCATACTGATGCTCGGTTTGAACTGCAGGAGATTGTCTTGACCATGTCTACATGCCTAAATGCACTGAGTTGCCGCCATGTGATTGGCTGATTAGAAATTAAGTGTTAACAAGAAGTTGGACAGGTGTACCTAATAAAGTGGCCGGTGAGTGTATGTATAGATATAACTATGGATATAACTATGGCTATATCGATCTATAGATATATTTATAGATAGATATATATCTATAGATACATAGATGATTCTATTCATATATCTATCTGGCTACTTTCACAGATCAGGTTTTTGCCGTCAGGCACAATCCGGCGAGTTTTGAAAAAAACGGATCCGTGTTTTTTTTTCCGCCGGATCACTTTTTTCTCATAGGGTTGTATTAGCGCCAGATTGCGCCTGATGGCCTCACGTTTCATCTGTTTTTTGCCGGATCCATCAGAAAAGCTGTTTCCAGCGGACGGAGAAAACGTACAGAAGAACGGTTTTTCTGTCGGCGAAAAAACGAACAGCGACGGATCCAGCGAAAAACGTATGAAACTGAGATGTGACATGATGAATCCGGCCTCTGAAATAGGTTTCTCATGCATTTTTTCCATTGAAATCAGGCACATTTTCCGTTCTCTCACAAAAACGGATCAGTTGTATCAGTTTTTCACTATTTGCAACGGATCCGTTTTTTCAATAATTCGCCGGATCCTGCTTGATGGATAGATGTAGATAGATATATGGATAGTTAGGCTACTTTCACACATCAGTTTGTTTCCGTCAGGCAGGATCCGGCGAATTTTTAAAAAAACGGATCAGTTGCAAATAGTGAAAAACTGATGCAACAGATCCTTTTTTTTTCTTTAGAGAGAGCGAGAGAGAGAACAGAAAATGTGCATGAATAAATGCATGAAAAACCGGATTCGGAGGCCGGATTCATCATTTCACATCTCAGTTTCATACCTTTTTCGCCGGATCCTTCGTTGTGCGTTGTACGTTTTCTCCGTCCGCTGGAAACAGTTTTTCTTTACGGATCCGGCAAAAAAACGGATGAAACGTGAGGCCATCAGGCGCAATCCGGCGCTAATACAACTCTGAGAAAAAAAACGGATTCGGCAAAAAAAAAACAGATCCATTTTTTTCAAACCTCGCCGGATTATGCCTGACGGCAAAAACCTGATGTGTGAAAGTAGCCTAACTAGCCATATATCTATCTACATCTATCTATCTATCTATCTATCTATCTATCTATCTATCTATCTATCTATCTATCTATCTGTCTACCTGTCTGTCTGTCTATCTGTGTGTGTAGTGGAGTGTGGGTTGGACAAATGAAAAAGAGGTTGGACAAGATATCACAAATATTTTTTTTTCGTTCAATAATACATCGTTACTTAGCTTTCAAAAACGCATACAAAACCGCATCAAAAATGGACCTGCGTTTTCTGTCAAGAGCTGTGGATTTAGTGCAGAAAAATTAGCAGGCAAATCTGCAACGTGTGCACATAGCCTAAATCTACTACATAGGGGCGATCTAAGGATCGTTCCTATGTAGCAGAGCCGATCGAGTTGTGCCAGCTTCTAGCCTCCCATGGAGGCCATTGAAGCATGGCAAAAGTAAAAAAAAAAAGATTTAAAAAATATGAATAAAAAAAAAAAAAAAAATTAAATCACCCTCCCTTTTGCCCCATTCAAAATAAAACAAAATAAAAATCAAACCTACACATATTTGCTATCGACGCATTCAGAATCGCCCGATCTATCAATAAAAAAAAGGATGAACCTGATGGCTAAACGGCGTAGCGAGAAAAAAATTTGAAACGTCAGAATTACGTTTTTTTGGTCGCCACGACATTGCATTAAAACGGGCGATCAAAAGAACATATCTGCATCAAAATAGTATCATTAAAAACGTCAGCTCAGCATGCAAAAAATAAGCCCTCACTTGACCCCAGAACACAAAAAATGGAGACGCTACCGGTATCGGTAAATTGCGCAATTTTTTTTTTTTAAAGCAAAGTTTGGATTTTTTTTTTACCTCTTAGATAAAACATAACCTAGACATGTTTGGTGTCTATGAACTCCTAATGACCTGAAGAATCAAAATGGCTATTTAGTTTTAAAATTTAGTAAACCTACCAAAAAAGCCAAACAAAAAACAAGTGTGGGATTGTACTTTTTTTGCAATTTCTCCGCACTTGGAATTTTTTCCCAGTTTCTAGTACTCGACATGCTAAAACCAATGATGTCGTTCAAAAGTACAACTTGTCCCGCAAAAAACGAGCCCTCACATGGCCATACTGACAGAAAAATAAAAAAGTTATGGCTCTGGGAAGGAGGAGAGCGAAAAACGAAAACGCAAAACCGAAAAAGGGCAAGGTCTTGAAGGGGTTAAAATGGATGGGAAAAGTGCTTAATGGAAAGAAAACAGCATGGGGAAGACCCCAGGAAGCATCTCCGACTCCCAGATCACTGTTGAGAACAATGGTGGTGTCACACTTTTACTCCATTTTAAAGGAGTGGCAATAAAACATTACAAATTAAAATAAATTGCATTGTACAAGAAAAAAAAATGTTCTGAAATATTTTTTTCCTGTATAATTATTTGTTTATAAAGCAAAATTTTGAAAAAAGTTTTTAAAAATTATAATTTAAGTAAACCAAAATTATTTTTTTTAATTAAAGAATAGGAAATTTCAGCTTAATTAATGAAGGAAGTAAGAACTACCAAAAATTAGGGACTCAGATACACCCAGTATTAGTCATTACGGAGGGCCTCATACACATTCTGTTCAAATTGTCATGTATTGTTACTCCTAGACTCATAAAATTTGCAGTTAGTGCAACTCCTGCCAAAAATTACAAGCAGGGTCATCCATACACCATTGAAGGCACCAGCTTTACAGCTTCATTTAAATATTGTGGACACAGTATAGTTGTGATAGTCCTACACTCATAAAGGTTTTGCACAAAGTGCAAAGCCAGGAAAAAATTATAAGTATAGTCATCCATAGACCCTAGAAGGCAACAACTGTCAGACCTTAGTCAAATATAGAACATTAAAACACTATGTGCTGTTAACATCTAGTGGTGTGTAAAAGTCTGGTCTAAGCCACGCTTTGTTCATTGTTAACAGAGTGAGCCTGTCAGCACTTTCTGTTGACATGCGAAAGCGTCTTTCTATTACAACCCCACTGTGGCACTAAAAATCCACTCAGACAAGACGCTAGCAGCAGGACAGCCCAACACCTCCAAGGCATAGAGGGACAGAAGTATTAGTGAGTATGCAGGCATTAAGGACTGAACTGAGTTGTAGTAGTGATATTGCAACCACAAGGGTAAGCACCAGAAGGTAGCGTCTGCAGGATATAGCCAGAGGTCGGTACACGGAGCAACAGTATAGTTGGAAGGATAAGCAGGAATCGTATTCAGGATATAGCCAGAGGTCGGTACCCGAAGCAACAGTATATTTTGGAGGATAAGCAGGTAACATAGTCAAGATATAGCCAGAGGTTGGTACACAGAGCAGCAGTTGGATCGTGAGGATAAGCAGCAGGTGGGGAGAAGCTAGACTAAAGGCAGGGAGCTTAATATTCTCACAATGAAGGAAGTACAGTGCCATGTTTAAGTAGGGTGTTCAATCAGGAGGTCACAGGGTGATCCAATGAGGAACTTGGGGTGGAGTCATCAGGAGCAATGGAGGTAGTATCTGATTTAGCAAGGAACTATCCAGCAAGCTGAATAGCTCAGAGGGGAGAGCTGCCACCTGGTGCACAAGAGATGCTGGGCTCAAATCTTGACAGTTGGTTTGGTTGGCCAAATATTGCTTTTATAATTTTTCCCTCCTTGTCAAAAATACCCAGTTATGAGGGCATGGATGCTGGGAGGGTGCCATGAAATTGGTCCAGACCTTTGACAGTGTACCCCTGCCTATGCTGTACTGGGTGTGTCTCTCCCTCACATCTCTTCAAAAAAGCTTGCCCACTGCCACTAGCGTTATCTGATGGGAATTTTTTCAACATAGCTTCTTTTTTGTTTCTCATTTGTTTGGACCCCAACATGATGTTTCGCTTTTGAGGTCCTTTGGTGTACTTCACTTTGTCGGGCAGGTCCTATTTTATTGATTTGATGATTGAGAGCAGGTGTGGCAGTAATCAGGCCTGGGTGTGGCTAGGGAATTTTAGCTGTGCTTCAGAAAGATGTGTTAAATCACAGTTAATTTCTGTTTTAAAGGTGGGGGGCAATCACTTTTTCACACAGGGCCCTGTAGGTTTGGATCTCTTTTTCCCTAAACCCCTTTACCCCCAAGTGTGGTTTGCACGTTAATGACCGGGCCAATTTTTACAATTCTGACCACTGTCCCTTTATGAGGTTATAACTCTGGATCGCTTCAACAGTTCCTGATGATTCTGACAATGTTTTCTCGTGACATATTGTACTTCATGATAGTGGTAAAATTTCTTTGATATTACCTGCATTTATTTCTGAAAAAAACAAATTTGGCAAAAATTTAGCAATTTTCCAACTTTGAATTTTTATGCCCTTAAATCACAGAGATAAGTCACACAAAATACTTAAGTAACATTTCCCACATGTATACTTTACATCAGCACAATTTTGGAACCAAAACTTTTTTTTTTTGTTAGGGAGTTATAAGGGTTAAAAGTTGACCAGCAATTTCTCGTTTTTACAGCACCATTTTTTTTTTTTTAGGGACCACATCACAATAACCAAGTGTGACAACATTCTAAAAACTGCACCTCTCAAGGTGCTCAAAACCATATTCAAAAAGTTTATTAACCCTTCAGGTGTTTCACAGGAATTTTTGGAATGTTTAAAAAAAATAAATAAATAACATTTACCTTTTTTCACAAAAAATGTACTTCAGCTCCAATTTGTTTTATTTTACCAAGAGTAACCGGAGAAAATGGACTCCAAAAGTTGTTGTACAATTTGTCCTGAGTATGCCAATACCCCATATGTGGGGGTAAATCACTGTTTGGGCGCGTGGCAGAGCTCAGAAGGGAAGGAGCGCTGTTTTGACTTTTCAAAGCAAAATTGACTGGAATTGAGATGGGACACCATGTCGCGATTGGAGAGTCCCTGATGTGCCTAAACATTGAAACCCCCCACAAGTGACACCATTTTGGAAAGTAGACCCCCTAAGGAACTTCCATTTTGGAAAGTAGACCCCCTAAGGAACTTATCTAGATGTGTTGTGAGAGCTTTGAATCCCCAAGTGTTCCACTACAGTTTATAACGCAGAGCCGTGAAAATAAATTTTTTTTTTTTTTTTTCACAAAACTTTATTTTTAGCCCTCAGTTTTGTATTTTCCCAAGGGTAACAGGAGAAACTGGACCCCAAAAGTTGTTGTCCAATTTGTCCTGAGTACGATGATACACCATATGTGGGGGGGAACCACCGTTTGGGCGCATGGCAGAGCTTGTAAGGGAAGGAGCGCCGTTTGGAATGCAGACTTAGATGGAATGGTCGACAGGCGTCACATTGCGTTTGCAGAGCCCCTAATGTACCTAAACAGTAGAAACCCCCCACAAGTTACCCCATATTGGAAACTAGACCTCCCCAAGGAACTTATCTAGATGTGTTGTGAGAGCTTTGAACCCCCAAGTGTTTCACTACAGTTTATAACGCAGAGCCGTGAAAATGAAAAATCATTTTTTTCCCCACAAAAAGGGTTTTTTAGCCCCCCAAATTTTTATTTTCCCAAGGGTAACAAGAGAAATTGGACTCCAAAAGTTGTTGTCCAATTTGTCCTGAGTACACTGATACACCATATGTTGGGGTAAACCCCTGTTTGGGCACACGGGAGAGCTCGGAAGGGAAGGAGCACTGTAACTGAAACCCTAACCCAAACACACCCCTAACCCGAACATGCCCCTAAGCCTAATCCCAACCACACCCATAACCCCAACCACACCCCTAACTCCAACACACCCCTAACCTTAATCCCAACCCTAACCACACTCCTAAATCCAACACACTCCTAACACTAATCCCAACCACAACCCTAACCACACCCCTAACCCTGACACACCCCTAACCCTAATCCCAACTGTAAATGTAATCCAAACCCTAACCCTAACCCTAACTTTAGCCCTAACCTTAACTTTAGCCCCAACCCTAACTTTAGCCCCAACCCTAACTTTAGCCCCAACCCTAACCGTAGCCCTAACCCCAACCCTAACCTTAACCCCAACCCTAACCCTAACGGGAAAATGGAAATATATACATTTTTTACATTTTATTATTTTTCTCTAACTAAGGGGGTGAAGAAGGGGAGTTTGATTTACTTTTATAGGGTTGTTTTTTTTAGCAGATTTTTATGATTGGCAGCTGTCACACACCAAAAGATGCTTTTTATTGCAAAAAATATTTTTTTGCGTCTCCGCATTTTGAGAGCTATATTTTTTTCCATACATTGGTCCACAGAGTCATGCGAGGTCTTGTTTTTTGCGGGACGAGTTGATGTTTTTATTGGTACCATTTTTGGGCATGTGACTTTTTTGATCGCTTTTTATTCCAATTTTTGTGAGGCAGAAAGACCAAAAACCAGCGTTTATCAATTTTACGAAATGCAGATATAAAGCAGTTTTATTCTTCGGGTTAGTACGATTACAGCGATACCTCATATCATTTTTTATGTTTTGGCGCTTTTATACGATAACTTTTATATCAAAAATAATTATTTTTGCATCGCTTTATTCTGAGGACTATAACTTTTTAATTTTTTTGTTGATTATGCTGTATGCCGGCTCGTTTTTGCGGGACAAGATGACGGTTTCAGCAGTACCATGGTTATTTATATCCGTCTTTTTGATCGCGTGTTATTCCACTTTTTGTTTGGCGGTATGATAAAGCGTTTTTTGCCTTTTTTTACGGTGTTCACCAGGGTTAACTAATGGGACAGTTTTATAGGTCGGGTCGTTACGGACACGGCGATACTAAATATGTGTACTTTTGTTTTTTATTTAGATAAAGAAATGTATTTATGGGAACAATATATATATTTTCGTTATTTAGGATTTTTTTTTTTTTTACACATCTGAATATTTTTTTTATACTATAACATTGCCCCGGGGGGGAATCATGTTATAGGGTCAGATCGCTGATCTGACAGTTTGCACAGCACTGTGTCAGATCAGCGATCTGACAGGAAGGGCTGCAGGCTTACCAGCGCCTGCTGAGCAGGCGCTGGTAAGCCACCTCCCTGCAGGACCCGGAAGCAGCCCCGCGGCCATTTTGGATCCGGGGCCTGCAGGGAGGAGGTAGGAGACCCTCTGAGCAACGCGAGCACATCGTGTTGCTCCGAGGGTCGCAGGGAAGCATGCAGGGAGCACCCTCCCTGCGCGATGCTTCCCTATACCGCCGGAACACTGCGATCATGTTTGATCGTGGTGTTCCGGGGGTTTATGTGCCAGGAGCGGTCCGTGACCGCTCCTGGCACGTAGTGCCGGATGTCAGCTGACACCCGGCCACGCTCCCCCCGTGAGCACGGCCGATTGCATATGATGTACTATCCCGTCGGTGGTCATACGGGCCCACCCCACCTCGACGGGATAGTAAGTCATATGTCAGAAAGGGGTTAATGATAAAGACATCCATTTAAAAACTGCATTTTGTGTTTATTTATTGCTCTTTTCACTGGTCATTGCATTTTTCATGTTTACCATTGGCTTTACATTTTATATCTCTAATGACTTTTATACATATTCATGCTGTCTTTTCCTCTCCCTTTTTGAAGGTCCTTGCCCTGTCTTTTCATATTGATTATTTGTATGTTGAATAACAAAATAGTATGTTTTTATATTAAACTCATAACTGGTACCGCGCTTAGGTGATTTAGGGTGATCTATCCCTGGTAACAGGGATACGATCAACGTAAGTGTGATGGTGGATGCAAATATCCCACTATGAATGGTAGTGTGCCCAGTACCTGACTTGTGAGCCGGAAAATCACCTATGAGTAACTGCAAGATGCACTGAACATTTAAAGCCAATGAGTCACCCGATCAGAATAAATGTCAGTACACTGCGGCCACCGCAAAAAAACATAAACAATATCAGGAAGAGCCCTTACCGTGTGCTGTATCTGGTTGGGCGTGCAGCTCTTCCTAGCAGATGTCAGAGGAGATGTGCGGTGTTCCGCAAGTGAACTTGGCGAATATGGAAGCAGAGTATGTCTGCGGGTGACGGGCGGTGGGTGACGGGCGGGCACACAAATACTGATCAAGCTTGACCTGTGTGGGGTGTCGCTGATTGCACTTAGAAACAAAGATGGCCGCCGCTGACAAGCAGCGTGTGACGTCACAGGCCTACGGAGCCTCGCTAGGACCAAAAAGCAAACCGACGCGTTTCAAAGGGTAAACGCCCTTCTTCATCAGGGTTGAAGCTTCACACGCTGCTTGTCAGCGGCGGCCATCTTTGTTTCTAAGTGCAACCAGGGACGCCTCCGGCCGGGACGTTCCCTGGCTCTGCACTTATCAGCGACACCCCACACAGGTCAAGCTTGATCAGTATTTGTGTGCCCACCCGCCGCCCGTCACCCGCAGACATACTCTGCTTCCATATTCGCCAAGTTCACTTGCGGAACACCGCACATCTCCTCTGACATCTACTAGGAAGAGCTGCACGCCCAACCAGATACAGCACACGGTAAGGGCTCTTCCTGATATTGTTTATGTTTTTTTGCGGTGGCCGCAGTGTACTGACATTTATTCTGAACGGGCGACTCATTGGCTTTAAATGTTCAGTGCATCTTGCAGTTACTCATAGGTGATTAGCCGGCTCACCAGTCAGGTACTGGGCACACTACCATTCATAGTGGGATATTTGCATCCACCATCACACTTACGTTGATCGTATCCCTGTTACTAGGGATAGATCACCCTAAATCACCTAAGCGCGGTACCAGTTATGAGTTTATTCATTTAGTCTTTACAGAAGTGGCACATGTTCTGAGGATACCAGCAGCTGGGGGATTTCATCAGTAACTCCCACATACGTAGTGGGCAGCAGTGTTGAGCGCCAGTGATACGGTTTTATTTATGTTTTTATATTAATTTTTTGTTGGAATCTCTTCCTAATGGTTATAGGCCATATAAGACTGTGTTGCATTTTTAAATATTGAAGTGTTTAACATTCATTACTGAACATATGGGAGCCATTGCCAGTTATCACAAACACTTGATTGCAGTTGTTGCTGCTAAGGGTGGCCCAGCCAGTTATTAGGTTCATCCATAGACCCCTGAAAGGCAACAACTGGCGGGCCTCTTTCAAATATTGAATATTAAAAAACACTGCTGCTGTCATCTTCTAAGGGCCTTAGAAAAAGCTGGTTTCCCTGGCGAAACGCGTGCCAAGGATGATATCCCGAGCTGATTTGACCTTAGATTAATCTAGGCACAATTCATGCCATGTTACCTCAATGCCGCATGGTCTCATAAGGAGATGCGGGTACTGACCTTAGAGATAGTGCAGTCTGCCCGCTTAATCCTAGTGACGAGATCAATTACACCAGGGAAATAGCGTGCCTCACAAGCACGCTCTCTCCCACTGGAGTTTGTATCAAGCAGGTGGCAGTATTTCCTTGCTTAGCCGCCGCAGCTATGAGCGGTATATTTACCAGCAGAGCATTTTGCCGACAATTCCCCCAGCTGATACCGGCTTGGTCCGGACGGGGGATTGCTGGCACTAGTGATAAGTTTCTGACCGCATCCCTGCTAGATTTAAGATCAGGCACCAACTTGATTAACCATCCAAGTAGCCCTATACTATTAGAACTTAAGTGAACGCACTGTAATTAAAGATCATATAATTTGAAGGGCTGTTTTAATTATACAGACCCTTCATAATTGATGGTGTGAATGTGGCACGATAGCACCATCATTTATTTATTTCAACAACAAATAGAGTGCCCTAATAAGATTGGAATCCAGCCTTTAATTTTTGGGGGTCAGTGGCTGGGACTCCATCTTATTCATTTTATTGTGAGGTTTAATTACCTGGGTCCCAGTGGGTTACAGTGGTGAATACAAACACTTAAGTCACACACTGTGACCCTATATACATATTTGATGTATGACAACAGCATTTTAAATCAGATATTATATTTAATCAATTATTTACAATAAAATTTAACTGTATCCACATTCCCACTACTTCCTTTTTATCCTTTGTTCATTTTTATGAGTGAGTCTGTCAGCATTCTCTGTTGACAGGTGAAAGCGCCTGTCTGTTACGACCCCCCAGGCGGCACTAAAAACCTCAGACAAGACGCTAGCGGCAGGGCAGCACAACACCTACAAGAGAATACAAGGCTGCCTCATGCCAGGTGTCTAGATTTGACCCAATAGTTGAAAGTCGCAAGTAGAGAGAATGCTGGTTTGGTCGGCCAGGTATTGCTTTATCATCTGCTAAATCTTTTCACTCCTTGTCAAAAATACCCAGTGGTCATCATGCCATGAACGCTGGGCTGGTGTCACAAAATTAGCCCATGCCTTTGACAGTGTACCCCTGCCTCTGCTGTGTGTCTCCATGGCCTTTCCTCCTAGGATGGGCAAAGAAGCTTGCCCCCTACCGCTAGTGTTGTCTGATGGGAATTTTTTCAACATATTTTCCTCAGTAACCTTTGGTATAGCACCATTTTAGAAGACCTCTCCACCTCAGGAAGAAGAGATGCAAAGTTCTCCTTCCACATTGGGTCTAGCAGGGTGAGCAACCAGTACTCTATTTCAGCTAAGATGAATATCATGTGAGGGTCATGGGAAAGGCAGCGGTACATAAAGTTGGCCATATGTGACAAGCTCCATATCGCCAACACTTCCCTGTCTCCACCGTGATGACGACTCCATCTCCTTCCTTGTCTCCTTTCCATAAGCACTTTAGCTACTTGTGTTTAGACTATTTGGGTGATTTACCCACTGCTTAATATAAATATAAGCCTTCTGTGCAGGTATATCATACAGCAATTATGTTGCACTTTGCACCTTATATTGTATGCATGTTCTTCCCTGCATGCATGCTTACCCACCTGGAACAGCTTGGACACTCTAAACCAGGGTTGGGGAACCTCAGGCCCCAGGGCCATTTACGGCCCTCGATGACCTTTTATCAGGCCCCCGAGCAGAATCTCAGGGACCGCATTCTTGGGCAGGGAGGTGTATTTTGATTGCCACCAGCTCATTAATTTCTTCTTGCCCTTGGCAGAAAAAAAAGATTCCTCACCCCTGCTCTAAACAGCTACATTAAGGGTATGTGCACAAGTCAGGATTTCTTGCAGAAATTTTCCCGTTTTTTTCGCCTTTTTTTTTTTTTTTTTATTTTTTTTTTAGCATTTTGCAAGCGTAATTAGCTTGCAGAATGCTAAAATTTTCCAAGCGATCTGTAGCATCGCTTGGAAAACTGATTGACAGGTTGGTCACACTTGTCAAACATAGTGTTTGACAAGTGTGACCAACTTTTTACTATAGATGCAGCATAAATAAGTAAAAGATAGAATGTTAAAAATAATTAAAAAAATGGTTATACTCACCTTCTGCAGACAGCCGATCTCCTCAGCGGCGTCCGTTCCTATAGATGGTGTGTGCAGGACCTTCGATGACGTCGCGGTCACATGAATATTTGTTAGCAGTGACTGTTTAAGTAGGCACAGAAGAGGGATCATAGCGCTGACTATGGTGTAATCGCTGCTCATCATCTTTGTGCAGTTCTCAAAGTCTTGGAAAATGGCACAAATGTCAGACATCCATGTCCACTTTTTGTTATTTGCGGAGGCTGATCAGAGTTGGTACTCAACCACTGGATTCTGTTGCTTACACAAAACCTTGCCAGCATGTGCAGTGTGGCGTTCCAAGCACGTGGAGATGTCACACACCAGTCAGTGAGCTGGCACTTGCATGCACTGCTGCAGCACTGCCAGGGCAGCAGCAGATGTAGCAGACTTGCGGAAATAGGCTCTGGCACAGCGAACCTTGGACAGAAGCTCTGGCAAATCTGGATCGGTTGAGCACATGTATCAAGCATGGTACGTGTGTGAGCTTGCCAAGCTTCACAGCCGCAACAAGATTACACCTATTATCACACATGACCATGCCTGGTTGGAGGTTCAGCGGCAAAAATCACAGATCTGCATGGTCTGTTATTTCTCATAGTAAGCTTGAGCAGAAGCTATTGGCAGTACTGCAGAGCTTCCAGCTTATGGCTGATGTGGACAATATGCTCCAAGATAGCACATCAGAGATGGAGGATGAGCAAGAGGGGGTGCAGGAACTGGTGTAGGAGGTGGAGGAAAGCCTTATTGAAGTAGGGCCAGCAATCCTCGGTGCCGGGAGCATATGTGCAATGCCAGCGTGTGACTTGGACCCAGCCTCCACAATGTTCCCCCGGTGTGCCGTCAGGAAAATATATAGTGTCCTTGGCCACAAGAACTTTTCCATGTGTTGGTCGTTAAGTGAACAATCCCAGTAACCACAATGGTAATGGCATGGGTAATGTCCCTGGACAGGTGCTGGTACTAAGTGTGAGAAAAAGTGGCGGCTCGAGTACCAAGGGACAGCTGCCACCATGAGTCAGTGGAAATCCTCCATGACAAGCCAAAACGGCAAAAATTAAAGGCAAACACTTTTGTTCCAAGGCCTGGCTTAGGGACAGTTGAGCGCTGTGCTGGGACAAGGATTTTGAATTGCCCGATGATCAGAAGTTAGAATGTGCAAGGATAGGTGCATGGCAGGAGGCATCTGTACCAGTATTTTGGACAGGGGATTGGGAAGCACCTAGCATAGGGGAAGAGGCAGTGGTGCCACATGATGGCACCAATTGTGGACCCAGATGTTCGGCCAACCGATAGTCAGGTGCTTAGATTGCATGCCTGATCATGCCGATGATGGTTTCAGAACTCTTTAAAAAAAAAAAAAAAAAGAGTCCCAGACTTGGGAACACCTAATTCTTTGACGGACAAATTCACAAGTGTTTGTGCTCTGTGGAAGTTTTGTGCCTTCTATTGCTGGTCACCCTATTGCCTCTTTCTGTATGTTTCAGTCCTGCCGATTCCTCTCCCTCAGTGTTGCTGGCCTCGCTCTGCATGGCAGCTTCCCAAGTTGTTGCTGGTTCGTCATCCACCACCTCATCTTCCACCCCCGCACTCTGGTACTCCTAATTTCGTGATTCAAGAACAAGACTTAGCAGAAACTGTGTTTCATCATCATCTTCCTTTTCATCCCAATTTTGCTGTTCCCCACCATCATCTTGTAGCTGCTCTAAGTTTTGTGCATTACTAAACAGCATGTCCTCCTTTCTCTCTTGGAGCATGTGGGTTGAGAGACCACAATCAACAAATGTTGTTGTAAAGAGCTCCTCAGAGTGTCCTAGAGTGGGATCACTAGTCTCTTGGGATTCAACAAGGTGGGAGGAAGGAGGATCAGGGTGAGGATTAAGTGATCCAGGCTGTAGGCTGGTGAGACTGGACAGTGTGGAAGACTTGGTGATGCTGCCAAGCATACTGGAAGCATTATCTACTATCAAACCGACTATTTGCAAGGCTCTGGCTTCAGAAGTGGTATACCGTGCCTCACTGCAAAGTGGGACAGGAACCTATGTGTCGTGGATGGCCGTGTTTCTTGTGCTCCAGCAACAGGCGTAGTTGCACCTGCCACATGTCCTCGGCATCTGCATGCACCATCATCAGCACTTCCCTTACTGAATTCCTTACACATTTTGTAATTGCTAGGTCTCTTGAAACTAGGTTTATTTCTAATAAAAGAAAAAAAATTGATCATCTGCAGCAGTCAAAGAAGTTTTTGGGAGTTTAATATCACCATAATGTAACAAAGAATGCAAAAGTGTAGAGGTGTCAATCAAATTCAATCCAGAAAAATATTTCTACGCTTTTTTGGAGTGTAACATGCCACAGAAACGTACCACAAAGCACGTAATACTGTATGGCTGAAAAATGTAAGCCTTTTTTAAAAAAATAAATAAATTTAACACTTCTTTCAGTTTTATAGATCACAGAAATGTTCCCCAGACCACTTGATGTATGAATGACAAAATTTAACCCTGCCAAATTTTTACAAACTTTTTGGGAGTGTAGTATATAAATAAAAATACCCCAGAACACAGAATAGTATATGGGTAAGAAATTTAACCCAGGAAAAATGTTTTCAATGCTTTTTGGAGTTTTATATAACACAAAAAAGTAACAAAGCACATAATACTCGATGGATCAAAACATATTCAATTCCCCCCCCCAAAAAAAAAAAAATACAGCTATATATTTGGCAACAGAATGCACAGCCCTAGTCCCTGTCTGCTTATTGTGTTAAGCCTCTACCTGCTCTTGCGACTCTCTCTCCCTACTTAGACTAAATGCAAAATGTATGTGATACAAACAGAAAAGAAAACCATTAGTTCTTGGAAGGGCTGTTAGTATGATGGCTCAGCTTCAGCACCAGTATGAACACTACAGGCCTCTGACTCGTCTTACTGTGCAGACACACGCCTACATAAGCACTCGCCCCCTCCAATACTAAGTGTCACAGAGTTGCGCAATGGCATCAGTTTGCCAAGCTGGGCAGCTCCTGTTCTTTTACAACCCCTGATGATGTCACAAGGTCCAGCCAATCACAGTAATGCCACAACCAAGATGGCTTACAGCATTGCATTAATGCGCAGGCAATCCCCGCATACTCATAGGCTGTGTAACAGGCGCCAAACATGCGGGGCTGAATTCGATTTTTTTTTGCATAGAGCACCACCCATTACTTGACGAGTAACGAGTACAGCCGAGAACAGTGATACTCACGTGATATCAGAGTATCACCAAGCATGTTCGCTTATTCCTAAGTATCTATTGAATAGTATATGGCCAAAGGGGAAAAAAAACAAAGCTTTGATCAGTAAACAAAAAAAAAAAAAAAAAGAAAAAAAAGAAAAGGAAATTCCTATGGCTTGCCCCCAAAAACACTCAGGTTTACAAACCACTTCGGGAAAGCCTCGAAAAATGTGCAAAAAGGCGGTGCCTCTAGAATACATTGTTGGTTTAGTCAGCCTACAAAAAAAAGTTGTGTGTACATACTTTGATAGCTGTCAATAATTAATTAGTCCTCACTACTAGCCTTGGCTAAGTTTGCATACATTCTCACTGGGGAGACGTTAGTAAGCCATTGCAAGACACCTTTGGTTATAGTGTTTTTTTTTTTTTTTTAAGAAAAAAAAAAAAAAAGCAGCAGTCAAAAATCCAACTTGCCTGATCAATTATGAAGCTTCCCCCAATATCTGCACTGTGGTGGGGGGTCAGGCCCTCCTTAAAACATTAAAGTGGTTGGGCAGTCCTACTAAAAATCAGTTGGTCCAGCTGAAATTAATTTACTATTTATTTTTTTTAGTTTATTTTGTATTTATTTTACTCACTTATATAGCGCCACCATATTCTACAGAGCTTTACAGACATTATCACTGCTGTCCTCATTGTGGCTCACATTTTAAATTCCCTATCTTTGGAATGTGGGAGGAAACCAGTGAACCTGGAGGAAACCCTCACACACATGGGGAGAGTATACAAACTCCCTGTTGTCCTTGGTAGGATTTGAACCCAGGATCCCACCGTGCTGCCCATACTGTATGAGAGAGAAAAAGAAGAACAAAAACACAACACAATTCAGAAGCTACAAATATTTACTTCAATGTGCAATCCTGAAACATGATGAGAACTTTACTTGTCACACCTCAAATGCCAAAAAATATGCTAAAATACAACCTATCACAACTTATATAGAAAATTGAATTAAACCACATTTACAAATATCCTTCATTATTTAAAAGTAGAAAATAATACATCACAAGTTGTTTTATTTGTAAATTCCTCTGAATGAAATTCAATTATTGTAAATATACGAAAATGTTAAAAAAGCATATTTCGCACACAATTGTTTCACTGTAATGACCCTCACCCCTGTATCCTCATTACCATGAAAATCAAGATAGTTTTGAAACATTCATGAGTCCCATGGTCTCAGAATACAAACACGCAGGAGAAGATGGGCTACACCCCGTGGTACTGTGGAGTATGCTCGTAGTTGGAGTTGCAGACATACTGATACAGTGACAGATGGAAAGTGATAGACCCATAATGTGACAGATGCAGGGAAATCATCTATATCCTTAGCAGTAATACAGGTGACTAATATTGAACTATGGTGAATCGTTACCACCAACACTGAGTGTAAACTTATTGGTATATAAATTTCCAAGAACTAAAAAAGACAAAAGTGATAACACACAATTACTTCTCTATACCAGTTGTGGACGCCTACAGAAGTACTTTATAATTCAATATTTGTACTGCACGCTATAGCACCGGGGTGTCCTACAAATAATTCTGTCAAGACCTCAGACACATTAGCCTCTAAATTTCCATTGTAATAGTCACAATCATTATTCACAGTATACAACTTCCAGATGAACTTTAAATCTTCAATAAGACTTTCTAAACTCTCCAGATATGTGGAGGTCCCATTCATGTTGTATCCATTTCACGTTAAAAACATGAGGTTATAAAACTGGTTGTTCTATTAAAGCAATGGTCTTATCTCGTGAAAAGTTATCCTTGTCAGACCCTGAAAAATCAGCCCAGGGGTGGGGGCATCTTTTGGAAACTTGCTGGTTTTCATTGAAAAAAAAAATCTTTGTCCGTGGTCCCAATTAAAAGCTTGCAATGAAGACCTGAAAAGAAAACAACTGGAGCTTTAGCTATACCAACACTCAAACGTTTTACCATTTTTGCTTTGATACAATTATAAGTTTTACTAGTATATGGATCTTATGTGCATGAAGGCATTGAGAATGTACCCTGATGGCAGATGGCAAATTTTCTCTTAAGAGTCAATCTTTGTATCTGACATCGGCCAATTATTTCTTTCTGCATGAGTAAAAAAGGGTGTCCAGAATTAGAAAAGCATAGAGATGCTTCGGTTCCTCAAAGAAACAGCTGTGTACGCATTGTGTATGACGTTGTAGCTGAGGCCCATTCACTTCTATACAACTGAGCTGCAATAACAATATACAACCTGTAGACAGATGTGTCAGTGTTTATGGAAGAAAGCAATGTTTTCTAATCATGCAAACCACCTTTAAATCACTATTAGAGAGTTATACAACAGCTGCCAAATTCCCTCCCAAATAAAAAAAACCACAATGTTAGGTCGAGTGACAGAGCTGTTGCAAACAGATTCAGAAATTTCAGTCTAAATTCTGCATTCCTGCCTGGTCAACTGCACAACTGTCAGCCATTAGGACGAATTAAGTAAGTACTACTGGAAAAATCAATATGGCTATGGAAGGTGAAGCTGCCAGCCAGAGTACAATACTTCTTGCCTACCTTTGCATTTATTCCTCGGCTATTTCTGTCTCCTGACGAACCACCACCTTGGTCACTGACATGTCTGGGTGTTGCAGTTTTGCCTCTTTGATAGCTTGCACCAGGACCTGATGACATGTAAAGCACATAAATAACCAAAATGCTATCAGATGTTTTTGAATTTTAAAATATATGTCAGTTTGAACTGTGACGACTACTATAGATACTGGTATTTGGCAGGATTACCTGATCATGATCCAAGTCTCCATCACCTGTAATAACTATCCTCTTCTCTATTCGAGTTTCTGAAAAGCCCCCTTTCACTGTCTGTAGATGAATAAAAAATATTTAGAAAAGAAAAAGAAACGACCACGCATGTATATGGCTGATAACACTGTGTAACCTATTGAAACTATCAAAATAATGCCAAATAACAGGTTAATTCATTTAAACTGACATTTCTAGCACATACATTTTTTACATACCCACCAGACACGCTGTAAATGGCTAAGTAATGGGGCGAAGGGGGTCACATCACTGGGACCCACAGCTATGTCAAGAATGTTGAAGCCCATGAAACCCCTTCACCACCCCAAGCCTGTTTTCCCTTCATGACTAGGACAAATTTTCCAATTCTGACCAAAAAGCTGGACCGCGAAACGCGCGTCAGGGGGCTGCTGGGAGAGCCGGGGGAACTATCCGTTTTTATATGGGTAAGCACTTGGGACTTAAAACCTGATCAGGATTAATTATGGGGTATTGCGCCTGTATCTATGTATTTTCCAGGTTTTATTTGGACCATGGGACTTTTCTGGTAGTTTTTTATTACTATTACTTCCCACGTGTCTTGCTTTGGATGTATCTTGTTTCCCTTGCATAACCCAGCATACCTACATGTCTCCTCCATATTTCCTCTCTGTATGTGCCACAAAAGCATTTTATTATATAACTTGGTGTTAATAGTGCTAAAATATTTTTTTTAATTCCTATTATGACTTGTGGGATGTTTCTACACAGTCTTCTTGTTCTTTAGCTTTGTAATGTAGCAGGTGATTCCTTGATATTATAGTTGTGCTTGTAATTTGGTTTTGAATTGTTCTTGGATGGTAGCCCTGATTCAAAAAGGTCTTTCTGAGGCAACAAAGGTGTTCATCTCTATCCATGGAGTTGGAACATATACAATTGTAACTGATGGCTTGGCTGAAGACATTAGTGTTTTGTATGTGTTTTGGATGGAAAATGTCCCATTTAAGGTATGTTGGATGAACTCTCATCGCCATACAATAAGAGAAAAAAGAATGGATCTACCTGTGGCAATACATTTTTGTCTCTCCGTTCATAGCATTATGGACATGAAATTAATGGTCTTAAAAGGTAACTTCAAATCTCAGAGAGACAGAAGAGTCTGGGAATATAAGCTGATGATGACCTTGGACACTCAGTGCAAGAATGAATGTGTCGCATGGATTTATGTCTTTTTACATCAACTAAGGAATTTGCTCCTCAGACCGTATGGGGTCATCATAACATAGAACCAGACCCCAATCAGAGGACAATAAAACATTCACACTCCTTATCTATGAACTGTTCCAATATTTATGGACCTAACTGTTTATCACTCACATAAAGGTAATTCTGCTTCACGTCACCTGTCTTATCTATGCCATTTTTCTGTGCTGTCTTGTGCATAAATATGTGATTATTCAGAATTTCTATTAGTCTATGCCTGATGAAGAGACCGGAGTAGTCTCGAAAGCATGGAATTTGTTACCATCTTTTCAGTTAGCCATTAAAAGGTATCAACCACCAAGGACTCAATTCTAAATATTTTTCCAATTCTGACCAGTGTCTTTTTATGTGGTAAAGACTGTAAACATGTCAATGGATCCCAGTGATCCCTAAATTAATTTTTTTCGTGACATATTGTACATCAAGACAGTAATAAAATTTGTTCGATATGCGTTGCAAAAATTTTGCAATTTTCAAACTTAATTCTTACAACCGTAAACCAGAGCGTTATGTCACACAAAATAGTTCATAAATATTTTTTTCCACATGTCTACTTTATATCTTTTATAACATATTTTATAACATATTTTTGTTGTTAGAAGGGTTCAAAGTTGATATAATTTTCTCATTTTTCCAACAAAATCATTTTTTTTTTTAAGGGACCACATCACATTTGAAGTGACTTTGAGGGCCTATATGACAGAAAATACCCAAAAGTGACACCATTGTAAAAACTCCACCCCTCAAAATCCTCAAAACCACATTCAAGAAGTTTATTAACCTTTCAGATGCTTCACAGAAAATAAAGCAATGTGAAAAAAATTAACATTTTACCTTTTTTCACAAACATGTTACTATAGCTCCTTTTTTTTTTATTTTCACAATGGTAACAGGAGAAAATGAACTCCAACATTTACTGATACCCCATATGTGGGAGAAATCTACCGTTTGGGTGCATGGAGAGCTCGAAAAGAAAGGTGCATAGTTTGACTTTTTGAACACAAAAATGGCTGGAATCGAGAGCGGACACCATGTCGCGTTTGATTTTCCTAAACAGTGGAAACCCCCCACGTGACTGCATTTTGGAAACTAGACCCCTCAGAGAATTTATCTAGATGTGTGGCGAGCACCTTGAACCCCCAGGTGCTTCACAGTTTATAATGTTGGGCAGTGAAAATAATCTTTCCCACAAAAATGTTGTTTTAGCCCTAGATTTTTTTCATTTTCACAAGCATAGCAGAGACAATTTGTGCAATTTCTCCCGAGTACACCGATACCCCATATGTATTTGAAAACCACTTTTGAAGGCACAGTGCAAAGAAAGATCAGAAGCGAAAAAGCGCAATACTGGAGTTCAGATTTTGATGGAATTGTTTAACCCCTTTACCCCCTAAGGTTGGTTTGCACGTTAATGACCAAGCCAATTTTTACAATTCTGACCACTGTCCCTTTATGAGGTTATAACTCTGGAACGCTTCAACGGATCCCGGTGATTCTGACATTATTTTCTCGTGACATATTGTACTTCATGACAGTGGTAAAATTTCTTTGATATTACCTGTGTTTATTTGTGAAAAAAACGGAAATTTGGTGAAAATTTTGCAATTTTCCAACTTTGAATTTTTATGCAATTAAATCACAGGGATATATATATCACACAAAATACTTAATAAGTAACATTTTCCACATGTCTACTTTACATCAGCACAATTTTGGAACCAAAATTTTTTTTGTTAGGGAGTTATAAGGGTTAAAAGTTGACCAGCAATTTCTCATTTTTACAACACCATTTTTTTTTTAGGGACCACCTCTCATTTGAAGTCATTTTGAGGGGTCTATATGATAGAAAATACCCAAGTGTGACACCATTCTAAAAACTGCACCCCTCAAGGTGCTCAAAACCACATTCAAGAAGTTTATTAACCCTTCAGGTGTTTCACAGGAATTTTTGGAATGTTTAAATAAAAATGAACATTTAACTTTTTTTCACACAAAATTTACTTCAGCTCCAATTTGTTTTATTTTACCAAGGGTAACAGGAGAAAATGGACCCCAAAAGTTGTTGTACAATTTGTCCTGAGTACGCCGATACCCCATATGTGGGGGTAAACCACTGTTTGGGCGCATGGCAGAGCTCGGAAGCGAAGGAGCGCCATTTGACTTTTCAATGCAAAATTGACAGGAATTGAGATGGGACGCCATGTTGCGTTTGGAGAGCCCCTGATGTGCCTAAACAATGAAACCCCCCACAAGTGACACCATTTTGGAAAGTAGACCACCTAAGGCAGGGGTGTCAAACTGCATTCCTCGAGGGCCTCAAACCATGAGTGTTTTCAAGATTTCCTTAGCATTCCACAAGGTGCTGGAATCATTCTGTGCAGGTGATTAAATTATCACCTGTGCAATACAAGGAAATCCTGAAAACATGACCTGTTTGCGGCCCTCGAGGAATGCAGTTTGACACCCCTGACCTAAGGAACTCATCTAGATGTGTTGTGAGAGCTTTCAACCCCCAAGTGTTTCACTACTATGTTTATAACGCAGAACCGTGAAAATAAAAAATCCTTTTTTTTTTCCCACAAAAATTATTTTTTAGCCCCCAGTTTTGTATTTTTCCAAGGGTAACAGTTGAAATTGAACCCCAAAAGTTGTTGTCCAATTTGTCCTGAGTACGCTGATACCCAATATGTGGGGGGGAACCACCGTTTGGGCGCATGGCAGAGCTCGGAAGGGAAGGAGCTCCATTTGAAATGCAGACTTAGATGGATTGGTCTGCAGGCGTCACGTTGCATTTGCAGAGCCCCTAATGTACCTAAACAGTAGAAACCCCCCACAAGTGACCCCATATTGGAAACTAGACCCCCCAAGGAACTTATCTAGATGTGTTGTGAGAACTTTGAACCCCCAAGTGTTTCACTACAGTTTAGAGCCGTGAAAATAAAAAATCTTTTTTTTTTTTTACCACAAAAATTATTTTTTAGCCCCCAGTTTTGTATTTTCACAAGGGTAACAGGAGAAATTGGACCCCAAAAGTTGTTGTGCAATTTGTCCTGAGTATGCTCATACCCCATATGTGGGGGTAAAAACCTGTTTGGGCGCACAGGAGAGCTCAGAAGGGAAGGAGCACCGTTTTTACTTTTTCAACGCAGAATTGGCTGGAATTGAGATCACTCGCCATGTCGCGTTTGGAGAGCCCCTGATGTGCCTAAACAGTGGAAACCCCCCAATTATAACTGAAACCCTAATCCAAACACACCCCTGACCCTAATCGCAATGGTAACCCTAACCACACCCCTAACCCTAATCCCAACCCTATTCCCAACTGTAAATGTAATCCAAACACTAACCTTAACTTTAGCCCCAACCCTAACCCTAGCCCTAACCCTAATGGAAAAATGGAAATACCGTAAATACATTTTTTTACATTTTTTAATTTTTCCCTAACTAAGGGGGTGATGAAGGGGGGTTTGATTTACTATTTATAGCGGGTTTTCTAGCGGATTGTTATGATTGGCAGCCGTCACACACTAAAAGACGCTTTTTATTGCAAAAAAAATTTTTTGCGTTACCACATTTTGAGAGCTATAATTTTTCCATATTTTGGTCCAGAGTCATGTGAGGTATTGTTTTTTGCTGGACGACTTGACGTTTTTATTGGTAACATTTTCGGGCACGTGACATTTTTTGATTGCTTTTTATTCCGATTTTTGTGAGGCAGAATGACCAACCAGCTATTCGTGAATTTCTTTTGGGGGAGGCGTTTATACCGTTCCGCGTTTGGTAAAATGGATAAAGCAGTTTTATTCTTCGGGTCAGTACGATTACAGTGATACCTTATTTATATTTTTTTTTATGTTTTGGCGCTTTTATACGATAAAAACTATTTTATAGAAAAAATAATTATTTTTGCATCGCCTTAATCTGAGGACTATAACTTTTTTATTTTTTTGCTGATGATGCTGTGTGGCGGCTCGTTTTTTGCGGGAAAATAGGATGTTTTCAGCGGTGCCATGGTTATTTATATCCGTCTTTTTTATCACGTGTTATTCCACTTTTTGTTCGGCAATATGATAATAAAGCGTTGTTTTTTGCCTTTTTTTTTTTTTTTACGGTGTTCACTGAAGGGGTTAACTAGTGGGACACTTTTATAGGTCGGGTCGTTACGGACACGGCGATACTAAATACGTGTACTTTTATTTTTATTTTTTTTATTTAGATAAAGAAATGTATTTATGGGAACAATATATATATATTTTTTTTACACATCTGAATATTTTTTTTTTTTTACACTATAACATTGCCCTGTGGAGGGGCATCATGTTATAGTGTAAGATCGCTGATCTGACAGTTTGCTGTGCACTGTGTCAGATCAGTGATCTGACGTGCACACCCGGAGGCTTCCCGGCGCCTGCTCTGAGCAGGCGCTGGTAAGCCACCTCCCTGCAGGACCCGGTTGCAGCCCCGCGGCCATATTGTATCCGGGCCTGAAGGGAGGAGGAGTTAAGAGACCCTCGGAGCAACGCGATCACATCGCGTTGCTCCGAGGGTTTCAGGGAAGCACGCAGGGAGCCCCCTCCCTGCGCGATGCTTCCCTGTACCCCTGGAACACTGCGATCATGTTTGATCGCAGTGTGCCGGGGGTTAATGTGCCGGGGGCGGTTCGTGACTGCTCCTGGCACATAGTGCCGGATGTCAGCTGCCACCCGGCCGCACTCCCCCCGTGAGCGCGGCTGATCGCTCTGGACGTACTATTCCGTCCTTGGGAAGTAAGGCCCAACCCACATGGACGGAATAGTACGTCCAATGGTAGAAAGGTGTTAACTGAAAATATGGTAACAAATTGCAAGCTTTCAAGACTACTCAGGTCTCTTCATCAGGCATAGACTAAAAGAAATTCTGGAGAATCACATATTTATGCACAACACATCACAGAAAAAAAAAAAAAACATGGATTAGGCTGGTTTCACACTTGCGTTTTGATCTGCAGCGTTTGTAAAAAAAAACGCATGTGGTGAAAAAACGCATGTAAACGCGTGCAAACGCTGCGTTTTTTAGACGCATGCGTTTTTGCATGCAGAAAAAAAACGCGGCGTTTTGACGCGTTTACATACGTTTTTTCCTGCGTTTGCGTTTTTGAAACGCATGCTGAGAAGTGTGTGACAGCTGCCAATCATCAAAATCAACTAGAAAACCCACTATTAATAAAATTAGCTAGGGTTAGGGTTAGGGGTAGCTTTTTATTAGAAGAATGTCCTGGTCACCAGGTCACTGATAAGCCACCCCCCACCATCAAGGTGATAAAGGGATCCAAACCCTAACCCTACCCCTAACCCTAGGGATCCAAACCCTAACCCTAACCCTAGGGATCCAAACCCTAACCCTACCCCTACCCCTAACCCTAGGGATCCAAACCCTACCCCTAACCCTAGGGATCCAAACCCTAACCCTAACCCTATCCCTAACCCTAGGGATCCATAGGGATTGGCTATTATGTTGACCTGGAGATCAGGACATTCTTCTAATAAAAAGCTTTGTTCAATGTGGACACCCCAAGATATACGGTATTGCTATAGAGTACTAAAAATATAAACTCGGAGAGTATTCACTGTCATATTGTTAGGGGTAGGGTTAGGGGTAGGGTTAAGGTTAGGGTTAGTGTTTGGATCCCTAGGGTTAGGGTAGGGGTAGGGTTAGGATCCCTTTATCACCCTGATGGTGGGGGGTGGCTTATCAGGGTGTATGCTTGTTTTTTTTCTATAAAAACGCATGCGTTTAAAACGCAAGCAAACGCATGTACGCAAAAAAGCATGCGTTTCCATAGACATCAATGTATTTTTTGCCACAAATGAACGCATGCGTTTTTTTGCGGCAAAAAAACGCCTCTGAAAATTACTACATGTTGCAGTTCTGCAAAAGAACGCATGCAGCAAAATGTTAATGTTAAACATAGGGAAAAAAAACGCATGCGTTTTTTTCGGTAAAAATGCTGCACATGAAAACGCAAGTGTGAAACCAGCCTAAGACAGGTGACATGAAGCAGAATTACCATGAGTGATAAACAGTTATGTCCATAAATATTGGGCCAGTTCTTAGATAAGGAATGTTTTCTTGTCCTCTGATTGGGGTCTGGTTCTGTTGTGATGACCCCACATGGTCTAAGGGGCAAATTCCTTAGTTTATGTAAAAAGACATAAATCCATGCGACACTCCATTCCTGCACTAAGGCTGTCAAAGGTCATCATCAGCTTATATTCCCATATTCTTCTGTCACTTTGAGATTTGAAGTTACCTTTTAAAACAAGTAATTTCATGTCTATAATGTTATGATTGGGGAGACAAAAATGTATTGCCACAGGTAGATACATTCCTTTTTCTCTTATTGTGTGGCGTTGAGAATTCATTCTTGTTATGAGCTTTTGCCCTGTCTCCCCCACATACAGACCTCCCAGTTGGACATTTATTACAAATAATTAGGTACACCATATTAGAAGTGACGCAGCTGAAAGTACCTGGTATCTTGTAGTCCTGATGTTTTAAAACATTGATCAAAGTGCAGCACTGACGCAAGCCTCTTAGACCATGATCTGAACATGGTCTAAGGGGCTCGCAGTAGCCTCGTGACTCTGATGTCTTCATGACTACCTCAGGTCACCATGGCAATGGTCAGGCCCTTGTGATGACATCATGGGGGTGCCAATCAGAGGGGAGAGGGAGCTCCCTTCCTCCTAAATGCTGTGATGGCACAGCTCCAGGCAGTGAGAGCTGGGTGTCAGTTGTCATGTCAGAAGAACACCCGGCAGCAATCATGCGCGCATAGCTCCTTTGCACAGTCCTTCCCTTCCATGAAGAATGGATACACCAAAGGTCATGAAGGAGTAAATGAGGTGACCATCAGTTGACACATCCAAGCAGAACATGGAGTTTATGTACACACATTGCGGATTGGGATCAGTAATTTCCTGAGCGGATTCTGCATCTCTTGGCAGAATACGCAGGTCCAAATCCACGCGATTTTTATGCGGATTTTGTGCAGATTTGTTGCGGATTTTCATGCATTTTTTGGCCTGCAGTTTTCTATAATGAAATGGGTGTAGAAACGCAGCGGAATCCGCACAAAGAATTTCCTTGCTGCGGAAAATAAACCGCTGTGGATTCTGTGCGGAATTTTCTGCAGCATGTGCATAGCAATTTTTTTATTTCCATTGCTTAACATTGTATGGTCAAACACTTGTTACCTCTAACAATGACGCCATCTGTTTGAGTCAGGGTTCTATATACTCCAGTGTGCTTGACCACAAATGATAGAGGGATAATTTTTGGACCATTTTTTTCATTAAAAAAACATGGAAAGTGAAGGATATTAATTATCCATTTCTATTGCAGGATCAATTTGACATTGCAAAGGCTAAGTTTATGTTAAAGAGATACTGATCTGTGGCGATCCTGGGCAGAAAATCCGCTGCAAATCTGCAACAAATTCGCTATGTGTGAACACACCCAAACAAAGAATTGGCAGTGGCATGTGCCAGCTGACCAGCATTTAAAAAAAAAAATAAAATGTAAAGATTAACTGTACTTTCGAGTAACTTTCCAGAATAAGCGGTTTTGTGTGTACCTGAGGAATAGTACTAATTCTAGTTACTTTAGGACTGCACTAGTGTATACTGCACTTTCACCAATTTTCCCCACTGCAGGCTCAATCTCTAATTTGCAATCAAATGAGCTCGTGGGAGGAGATGAGCTGCTGAAATCTCTCCACTACATTTCACAATATAGAGATTCCTGCTCTGCATTCCTTTTTTAGCACATAAAAAAGCAACAGCAGCATGGAGAACAATATACAGAAGCCCGGAGATGTCTGGATGTGAGGTAAAAAACTTGTTAGAAAGCTCAGTCGTGTGGTTGTGAATATATGACCACACTAGGATGTCATCTGAGTGCAGTCCAATGCTTTTTCATAAACCCGCAGACCTGAATGGCCGAGTATCATTTCGGAAGAAACTCGTGCATGCTGCGATTTTTTTTCCCTTGCATCGATTTTGTATAAAAAGTCGGACATATACACTGCCTCATGGAATAACATGGGAACGAGTACTATGTGTCAAAACGGCAAATAGCACTCATCCGATTTTTACGGTTGTGTGCACGAGCCTAAACATTGTAAACAATGGCAAATGGACAAAATCTTCAAAATCAAGGAACATTTCACTGGAGATGAAGACACAGCTAGTACATAGTTTGGTCTTTTCCTTAATAACATACCGATACAAAAACTGGATGACAAAGAAACAAGACAGAAGAATTGATGCCTTCAGAATGTGGTGCTGGAGAAGAATATTCTCAATAACAAATGCCAAAAAACAAAACAACTTTGGAATAATTTAAGCCAGAGATGTCTTTCTAAGCAAGGAACACCAGTACTTTAGACATATCATACGAAGAAAGAAATCACTGGAGAAGGGTCTCATTGTCAGAGGAATAGAAGGAACAATGCGAAGAGGAAGACCAGCAACCCGATGACTTGATACTATCAAGAGAAAGGCAGATAAGACCCTGAAGGACCTATCTAGGCTTGCACAAGATCAATCTTCCTACAGAGTGTCCATGTATCAAGTCACCACAGCTTGAAATTGAGCCAAAGGATGTCAGTGATGAGCGAACGTGCTCGACACTACTCGGTACTCGCCCGAGTATCACTATGCTTGGTGTACTCGGCGAGCACAGAGTATTTCTGGAATTATTCGGCGGGAGCTCGGGTCTCCGCCCTGTAATTCTGGCGCTCTTTAGAGCGCCAATGACACTGCAGGGATTACACTAATGCCGCAGCCATCTTTGTTGTGGTATTACAGTGATTGGCTGGCTGCACAGTGTCATCAGGTCTATAAGAGACCTGGCGCCGCCCTGCTCGCAACATTCTGCTCCGGCCTTAGCAAGTGTAGGGAGAGCTGCTGCCGAGATAGGGTCAGAATTGTGCTTTTAATAGTTAGTGTAGGTCTGCAACTGTTCAGTCCACAATTCCTGAGAAACCAGCAGTCCTTTTAGGGCTAATTCGTTGGTCCCGGGATTGCAGCACTAGGTAGGCAGGGGAGTCTATGTGCGCATATCCACATCAGTGCAAGGCCTGCAGGTACTGTATGCGAGCACATAGCTCTCACTGCATACCTCCATTACTGTCTGCTGAGATATATATATATATATATATATATATATATATATATATATATATATATATATATATATATTATATCTGCAGATTTCTGTGGCTTTATGTTTTCTTCACCTGATACCTGCTCTGTAGTGAAATATGTATAGGTATATATGTGTGTAGTGAAATATGTATGGGTTTAAATGTGTGATTAGCAGTAATTTAACATCTGTCCTGAGACAGCAGGTGTCAGAGCATGTTGTCCTGAGAGAGCAGTCTGCTGTCTCCAATCTCGCCAGGGGGCCTTGCTGGGAACCAGGAAAGGGAAACATTTCACACCTTCTAGCTCTTTTGAAGAGAGATGTCAATTACAGCCTGACACTATCTGTGAGAAACTTTAGGCAAAGAGTGTTCAGAGGAAAATAATATATTCATTGGGGGAGCGGCCGTGGTCCAATCAAAAACAAGCAATTATAATATTAACCTGAGAGGCTGTTCTAGAAATCTGACCTCCAAGTTAACTCTATAAATTAGGCTTGTACGAATACAAAGTTGTTCACAGATTGACGGCAGACAAGCTGATGTGTTCCATTCCATATTCGTCCCACACCTCAGGTAGCAGAAAGCAGACTACAAAGTTAGGTATTTCTGTAAGTTTTCTCCTGTGTATTTTTGTATATATATAAATCTGTTTTGCATATTTGTATATCTTTTTTTATTAACATATTTTTATACTTTTTTTTATAGTAAGCACTGTACCTTCTCTATTAAAGCACAAAACTTTAATTAGTTGAACCTTGTATGTTCTAAAGAATCCATAGCCTTAAACTGTGTGAGCCTTATGATTGGCAGACAGAAGTAGTAATATTTCCGGGACTCATCGCCCGTGTGTTCGATGATTGGTGGCAGCGTGTATGAGCGTGTATGTGGCCTGGGTGTGTTATTTATGCTCCCATTACAGAATAGGACAGAAGTTGAATGCTGGACAGACAGGGGAGATAGATTAAACCTTGCAGGCGCAACCCCAAGTCGCGTGCTGAGAGCGGGTACGTGACATGCTCCTTTTATTCTAAAGCGATCCATAGCCCCCTTATTTTAACATTTATTTGCTTGTTCACGCTGCCTACTACAGCCAGGTTATTGAAATCTAAGAAAGTGCAAATCTACTATTTTTTTTTTGTCCCAGACAGGAGATGTGAGTGCGCAAATGTCATAGCCAATTGTTGACAATTTAGTTGTGCCAAAAAGAATCAAGGCCACATTTAGATCAGTCTGTTATCTGAGGCTGAAGGCTGGTGTATCGGTGGTGGAAAAATCGTAGTTTCGCAGGCGTACGTATCATAGTTCTGTGGGCTAGCCCTTTTTTTTTTTTTTTCAAAAATTCACCCCCCCAAAAAAATATATATTTTATACAGTCTGTTATGTCAGGCTGGGGCCTAGTGTATCTGTGTTTGAAAAATCGCAGCTTCGCAGGCATAAGTTTCATAGTTCTGTCTGCTAGCCTTGTTCCACTCTTTATTTTAAAAATTCTCCAAAACCCCCTCAAAAAATTATACAGTCTTATGTAAGGCTGAGGCCTTGTGTATCTGTGGTGGAAAAATCGTAGCTTCGCAGGCATAAGTTTCATAGTTCTGCCTGCTAGCCTTGTTATACTCATTTTTAATTTTTTGCCAAATTTCACAAACAAGAGAAAAAAAAATAGACAGTCTTATCTGTGGCCTGGTGTATAGGTGGTGGAAAAATCGTAGTTTAACAGGCATACATGTAATTCTGTGTGCTAGCCTTGTTTTTTTTCTTTCAAAAGTTCACTCAAAAAAAAAATAAAAAAAATACAGTCTTATGTCAGGCTGAGGCCTTGTGTATCTGTAGTGGAAAAATCGTAGCTTCGCAGGCATACGTTTCATAGTTCTGTCTGCTAGCCTTGTTCCACTCTTTGTATAATTTTTTTTTTTTTTAGAAAATTTTTTTTTTAGTCTGTTAAGTCAGGCTGAGGCCTGCTGTATCTGTGGTGGAAAAATCACAGCTTTGAAGGAATACTGATCAGATATAATTTTTCTCCAAATAAATACATTTGTGTTGAGCTTTTGAAATAGTTCAGTAGTCCATTTAAAATGGGCAAGGCAAGGAAAGAGGATGTGATGCTGATAGTGCATGCAGAAAACGAGGCCGTGGCCAAGCTGAAAGTGGGCCACAAAGATCCACATCTCCTTGCTCGATCTTCCTGCCCCAGTTTCTAGGGGATCGCAGCACACCACTATTGAAGCCAGAGCAGTGTGAAACGGTTGTTGGTTGGATAGCGGATAATGCTTCCAGTCAATTAGCCACCACCACATCTTCCACACGGTCAAGTTTGAGTAGCCATGAGTGTGGACCAGATATTCCTCACCCTGATCCTTCTTACTCCCACCATGCCGAGTGCCCTGAGACAACTGATCCCACACTTTGACACTCCGAAGAGCTGTTCAGTTTCTCCTTTAAAGATTCCATACTCTCGACCGGTCAACTTTAAGTGGGGCCAGATGAGAAAGCATGTAGCGATGCCCAAAGCTTTGACCAGCCACAGTCACATGAAGGCGATGGTGGGAATGTGTCACAAGAGGTGGACGATAATGAAACAATTGCGAGAAAGTCAGGAGGAGCAGGGTGTGGATGTGGAAGACGAGGTGCTGGATGACTATGTGACTGACCCAACCTGGCAGGAGGACATGCAGAGCGAGAACAGCAGCACACATGGGGAAGGAGGCATATCACACAGGCAGGGAGAAGCAGTGTGGTGGCCACAGACAAAAGGCGTGCATCCGTTCCCCGTAACACCAACATGAGGAAAGTTGCCATTCCAACTGTTAGATCTTCCCGAGTCTGGGGTTATCGGCAGAGTCTTTAAAAAATAACCAAACAGGCCATTTGCAGCACCTGCCATACCCGCATCAGCAGGGTTAGCAAAACTACCAGCCTGACCACCACCAGCATGATCAGGCACATGGCTGCAAAGCACCCGACTTTGTGGGCCGAACCCCAGGTTCCAGGATCACTGTGTGCAGGTGACACCACTGCTTAATCCACTGTTTTGCGTAGAAGCCAATCCCTTGTCCACCGTGCATGTGAAGATGCCTCTAGCCCTGCACCTGTTGTCCACAGTCAAGCAGCACCATCATCACGCTCGTCCACATCCTTGTCCCAGCACAGTCTTCAGTTGTCTATACCCCAGTCATTGAAACACAAGTGAAAAATAACCAGCCAACGCCCCACAGGCCACAGTACTAAATTCTACCATTTCTCTTCTGCTTGCGCTCGAAATGTTGCCTTTTAGGCTTGTCGAAACAGAAGCTTTCCGTAACCTGATGGCGGTGGCCGTCCCCACTTTATCCCACTGTGCAGTACCGGCATTACACCAGCATGTGTCCCACAGCAACATGTGGACAAGGGCTTGTGAACAGGGACTGTACATCTCACTGACGGCACACTGGGTTAACATAGTGGAAGCCGGGACCCAGTCAGACCTTGGGATGGAAAATATCCTCCCCACACCAATGATTGTGGGCCTTACGTCAATCAGGGTTGCCCCCCACAGTCTACAGCTCCTGCACCTCCTCCTATTCAGCCTCCATCTCTGAAATCAACACATCAGCCAGAAGCACTGCAGCACTGCCTCAGCCAAGCGGCAACAGGCTGTGCTGAAGCTAATCTGCATAATGCAGAAGAGTTGTGGACAGCGCTGAAAAAGAGCAGTCAGATAATTGGATGACACCACTGAACCTACAGCCAGGCATGGTCGTGTGTGACAATGGCCGGAACCTGGTTGCGGCTCTGAGGCAAGGTGAGCTCACACACGTACCTTGCCTGGCCCATGTGCTTAACCTCGTGGTTCAACGTTTTCTGAAAAGCTAACCGGAGCTGCCGGATCTGAAAGTTAAAGTATGCCATCTGTCTGCCCATTTTAGAAAGTCAGCTACAGCTTCAGCCGCTCTGGCAGTGCTTCAGCAGTGTTTTCAGCTTCCGGCTCACCGACTGGTGTGTGATGTCCCCACGAGTTGGAACTCTACGCTGCATATGTTGGAAAGGATTTGTGAGCAGAAGAGAGCAGTTGTTGACTACCAATATCAACAAGGCCATCGATATTCAGTTCAGACTCGACACATAAGACCTCAGGAGTGGACATATCAGACATATGTACCATCCTACAAAACTTTCATGACTGCACCAAGATGATGAGCGGCGATGACGCCATAATTAGCATCACCGTCCCGCTTCTCAACATTCTCAAAAACTCTCTGCTCACAATTAAAAAGGATGCATTACAGGCAGAGCACGAGGACATGGACCAAGGAAACATACAGGGGTATTACGCTCAGCCCAGCCTCATGTCTTTCCAACGTGGATTGGTAGGCAATGAGGAGGAAGAACGGGAGCTACTTTCATGCGCTATAGACGGTACTACAAGCACAGCTGTCATACCGTTTGTTCAGCGTGGATGGCCTGAGGACGGAGAGGAGGAGGAGGATGATGAGGACTGCATGGTCAGTCATCCTGTTGGTGAGGACACGGAAGTCTTGCCTGTTAGCAGTCTGGCACACATGGCTGACTATGTTGTGCTGTGTTTCACGTGACCCTCGCATTATAAAAATTTTTGGTGTCACTCATTACTGGTTGGTGACACTTCTAGACCCATGCTACAAGGAGAACTTTCAATCTTTTCTGCCAGAGGTAGAGAGGTATTCTAAAATGTAGCAGTACCAGAGGGTCCTTCTAGCAGAATTATTTAGAAAATTCCCATGTGAGAACTCTGGCAGCAGATGTCAGAGTTTGTTGCACAACCAAGGAGTCCAAGCGAGAGCTACAGAAGTACAATCCAGCTCAGGCAGGGGAACAATGGCAAAGTTCTGGGACAGTTTTCTCAGACCCTCCCATCGTGCTGGCACAGAGACAAGGGGTGCCGTCACAAGAAGTGCAATGTTTGGGAAGGCGCTGAGGGAGTACCTTGCAGATCGCACAAAAGTCCTCCGTGATTCTTCTGTGCCTTTTAATTATTGGGTATCCAAGTGGGACACGTGGCATGAACTGGCTCTCTACGCCTTGGAGGTACTGGCCTGCTCTGCTGCTAGCGATCTGTGAGAGCGGGTTTTTAGTGAAATTGTAACAGATAAAAGCATCCGCCCATCAACTGAAAATGCTGACAGGCTGACTCTTATAAAAATGAACAAGGGCTGGATTGGGCAAGATTTCTGTTCACCACCAATTGAAAACAGCGAAACATAACCTTTAATACATTGTCTTTGTTTATAGAGGTGTATTGTCATGCACCTCTCCCCAACCACACATGGTTATCCGCCTCCTGATTTGGTCTGTTTGGTGTTATCCTCTGTGGAGAAATATGTGTGTGTAAATATATATATATATCTATATATTTCTATATCTCTATCTATCTATATCTATCTCTCTCTCTCTCTCTATATATATATATATATATATATATATATATACATACACACACACACACACACAGTGACCTTATGTATAGGTATTGTGTGAATAGAAACATCTGTCCTGAAGGCTGCAGGTTCGCACCCAGGTGTTAATATGTATTTTCCTGGGACAAGTAGAATTCTGTCTTCAATCTCACCAGGGAAGTCCTGCTGGAAGCCAAGATGAAAGGTAACATTTGTCACCTCCTAGCTCTTGGAAGAGAGATGTTAATTACGGCCTGATAGTATCTCTGTGAGAGCTGTTACACAAAGGACCTCAAGAGAAAATAATATATTCATTGGGGGGCGCGGCCGTGGTCCAATCAAAAACCAAGCAATTATGATATTAACCTGAGAGGCTGGTCTAGAAACCTGACCTCCAGACCAAAGCTATAAATTAGACCTGTATACAGAGAAACGTGTTCACATAATGGGGGCAGCCGAGCTGGTGTGATCCAATCTACATTCATCCTACCCTCAGGGAGCAGAAAGCAGACTACCAAGTTAGATGATTTCTGTAAGTTTTCTCCTGTTATTTTATACTGTTTTGCAAAAGTTGTATGTCTTTTATCATATTTTGATACCTTTTCTTACTGTAAGCACTGAACCTTTTTGTATTAAAGTATAAAACTTTAACAAGTTGAACCTGGAATGTTCTAAAAGAATCCATAGCCTAAGGTGTGTGAGCCTTATGAGTGGTAGACATTATTAGTATTAATATTTCCGGGACTCATCGCCCGTGTATTCGGTGAGTGGTGGCAGCGTGTATGAGCGGGTGTGTGGCCTGGGTCGGTGCGTGATTTATGCTCCCATTACAGCATAGGACAGAGGTTGAATGCTGGACTGAGAGTGAGGAGATAGATTAACCCTTGCAGGCACAACCCAAGTCACGTGCTGAGAGCGGGCACGTGACGAATTAGTTACACCACGGAGTAAGCGATCCGTGACAATTAGTGGCAGAGCGATGGGATAGAATTATTTCTATTAGAGCATTAGTGCATGGCTTAAGCAATTATTCCCTGTAGTAAAGAATTGGTATCCTTGCGAGGAGTGCACCAGTTCTACAAGGTTCAACTCAGTTCTTACTTAGACATACTTGCAAACAGTTTCCCCTCCCCATTTTTCTTTTCTATCTTTTATTTGGCAAAGGCTGTAAATCGATATGGCAGCCCAGTACAAGAAGCAGAGCAGAGGCTCTGACCGACCTCTGTGAGCAGAGAGGAATAGAGACGGCCAACAGATTCAGGGAGCTGCTGATACGCACCTTGGTCGAGCAGGACATAGAGCAAAGTGCTGGAACATTTGGGCAAGGAAAGAGTTCACCTCAGAGAGACCCAGCAATGCCAGCTCTTGCATCGGAGATGCCTGATGGAAGTGTCAGCAATGCCAGTGCTGAGGAGCCTATGGACTCTACTTTGCAAGTGGACTTACAACGGCTGGGAACAAGTGATCCCAATCTGCGCATGCAGCTTATTTTACAGCACCGACAGGCTGAGAGAGAGGCTGCAGAACGCCCGGACTGACAGGCTGAGAGAGAGGCTGTAGAACGCCAGGCTGAAACAGAGGCTTCAGAACGCCGGGAGGACAGAGCTTTCCAGATTCAGATGGCTCAAATAGAGCGGGGTATCAGTCCTCAGATAACCCCCTCTCAGGACATAAATCCAAGGAGACCACGTCTGGAAAACTTCCCTGTGATGGAGAAGGATACGGACTTAGATACTTTCCTTCGGGGGTTTGAAAAAACCTGCAGGCAATACCATCTACCCCGGAAGCAGTGGGCGCAGTATCTAACCCCAAGGTTGAGAGGCAAAGCCCTGGAAGTTTTTGCTGGCCTCCCACCAGAGCTAGATGGGAACTATGAGGCCATAAAAGAGGCCCTGATCAGGAAATACAACCTAACACCAGAAGTGTATCAGAGAAAGTTCCGGAACCTACAACGTAGATTAACTGACAGCTATGCAGATGTTGTGAGTACCTTGAGGACTACGTTCCACCAATGGATCAGGGGACTATCTGTTAACAGTTTTGAGGACTTAACGGATCTTATGGTCAAGGATCAATTTCTGCACTTGTGCCCCATGGATGTACGACAATTTGTGTGTGATCGGGAGGCCACAAACTGCGGATCAGGCTGCAAGGAATGCGGACTGCTAAGTGGCTAACAGGATGCCTGAGGTGCATAAGCCATCGGGATTCAGGTGGAGGGGAGGTAAGCCAAACAGGGACCGGTGCTGTCCAAGCCCACCTTAAATGGGGTCCCGAGGAATAGACATTCTCTAGGCGATGCATGCTGGTGCTTCTCCTGCAACAAAGTGGGACATGTTAGCGCTGTCTGCCCTGATAGGGAGAAACGCCCAACTACAACCACAAAGCCGTTTGTACCCCCACAATCTGTCCTCTTTGTGGCCGGCTCTAATGCGAGGGATAATGAGAACTGTCAGTCTGTCACTGTTGACAATAAAGTCACCATTGGTCTCAGGAACACTGGGGCAGAGGTGACCCTGGTGCGTCCAGCCATGATAACCCCTGCCGATATCATACCAGGAAAGACTATGTCTATAACCGGGATTGGAAGGGTCAGCCCTGCAGTGCCCATGGACTGTGTGTACCTGGACTGGGGAGCAGGGAAAGGATTAAGGGAAGTGTGAGTATCAAATGCTATCCCCACCAATGTGTTGCTAGGCACGGACCTGGGGAGGATGGTGTCCCACTATGTTCCTCCCTTGCAAGTAAATGCTACAGAGAAGATGGAAGAAATGACCCACTTGAGATCCCGTGCGAGGAAGGAAAATGTCCCAATGCACAGGAGTGTAAATATATGGCAGCTGTGATCCGGAGTCAGGCTGCGTCTCAGATTCAGGCCCAGAGATTAGAGGATGAGTCTCAGACAGAACTGCCAGGACAGGAGGCCCATACCATGGTCCCGGAGCCTCCATACATGGCAGGTCCACCAAGGTCCCGGATAACAGACACTGAAGACTCAGCTTCAGACCAGGGGCTGGCAGTCACACTAGGCCAGGGCCTGCAGGCTGACAGTCAGAGCTTCCAGGAGGCCCCGCGGACAGATGTCAGTCTGGAAGAGCTCAGATGTCTTGCAGACCAACTCCCTGCTGCTTTTGGCAAAGAGAGAGTATACTGGGACCAGGGCAGACTGTATACAGTGACTATCCCCACGGATACTACAGAATCTTGGGACTCTGAAAGGCGGCTGATCGTCCCTTATCCATGTAAGGAACAATTATTGAGAATTGCCCATGGAATTCCTTTGGCCGGACACCTTGGAATACAAAAGACTAAAGCTCGCCTGACATAACTTCTATTGGCCCAAGATGGGGACAGATATTGCCAATTACTGTCGATCATGTGTAGTTTTGTCAGAGAGTTCGAAAGTCTAGGAATATACAGAAAGCTCCATTGATACCACTGCCTGTGATCGATGAGCCTTCCCAGCGAGTGGCTGTGGATATCATAGGGCCACTTGCAATACCTAGCAGCTCTGGCAAAGAGTACATCCTTCACAGTGGTGGACTATGCTACACGATACCGGAAGCTGTGGCACTGTCCTCCATCCGAGCAGACAAAGTGGCGGATGCTTTACTGACTGTGTTCTCTCGTGGGGGTTTCCCCAGGGAAATGTTAACCGATCAGGGAACCCAGTTCATGCCCGATCTGATGGAAAGCCTCTGTGAAAGAATACAAGTACAGTATTTTGTGGCCAGCGCCTATCATCCCCAAACCAACGGACTCTGCGAGCATTTTAACGGAACATTAAAGCAAATGCTCAAAATACTGGTGGAGACTGAAGGGAGAGACTGGGAGCGGTACCTCCCCCATCTGTTTGCCTACAGAGAGGTACCCCAGCCGTCTACTGGATTCTCCCCCTTTGAACTGGTTTATGGAAGGTGGGTCAGGGGGCCACTTGATTTGATTAAGAAAAGTTGGGAGGACGACCCCAAAACTACTGGAATCTCAGTGGTTGAATATGTACTGTGGCTCAGAGAGAGAGAGAATGCAAAAACTGAGCAACCTGGCCCATGAGAACGTGACCTAGGCCCATATCAACCAGAAGGTCTGGTACGACCGTAATGCCACACTGAGGGCCTACGAAGAGGGACAGAAGGTTTGGGTGTTGGTCACTATGTTGCAGAATAAATTGCAGGCTGCATGGGAGGGACCATACACTGTACACAAGCGGCTAAATGATGTTATTTATGTGGTGACACTAGATGAGCATGCAAAGCGTCAGAAAGTATTTCATGTGAATATGCTGAAGGCTCATCATGACAGGGAGATCTGTGTCTTACCTGTCTGTAGCCTGCCTGAAGAGGGGGAGGCTGATCTGTTACTAGATGTGGGGGCTGGGACTCCGTACATGGAGTCCCTGGAGTCAGCAGAGTTTAACCCTGAGCTATCCCACAGTCAGCGGTCTGAGCTGAAGGGGGCGCTCAGTGAGTTCACTGAAATCTTCACAGGGGAGTCTGGGAGGACGCACTTAGCAGCTCACCATGTGTACACTGGTACTAATCCCCAAGTACGGCAGTCTGCATACCGTGTGTCAGCAGAGGTGAAGTCACACATGAGGGAAAAGGTAGAGGAGATGCTGAACCTCAAGGTGATACAAAAATCCCAGAGTGCCTGGGCCACGCCTGTGGTTCTTGTCCCAAAAAAGGACCGTACTACCCGGTTCTGTGTAGACTACAGGAAATTAAATGTACTGACTACATGTGAGGTCTACCCCATGCTGAGGATAGACGAGCTGTTAGAGCAGTTGGCTAAAGCATTGTACCTCACCATCATGGACCTAAGTAGGGGATATTGGCAGGTACCCCTGCCCAGAGAAGTGGCTCACGCCACCACTGAGAAGGAATGTTTGGCAATTGTGTGGGCTGTGCAGAAGCTGCAACCATACCTCTATGGGCGCAACTTCACCATGATCACAGATCATAACCCGTTGAGTTGGCTCAACAGAGTAGTTGGGGACAATGGGAAATTGCTTAGATGGAGTCTGATATTACAGCAATGTGATTTCACAATTCAGCATAAGAAGGGAGTCAATCATGGCAATGCTGATGGTCTATCTCGCCAAGGTGGGGCGGAACCAGATACATGCTCGGGAGCTGACCTGTAAGTCAACCCCCCATGCACGTTCATAAGGAGGGAGGTGTGGTGAAATATGTGTAAATAAATATATATATATATATATATATATATATATATATATATATATATATATATATATACACACACACACACAGTAACAGGCATTGTGTGACTAGGAACATCTGTCCTGAAGGCTGCAGGTGCGCACCCAGGTGTTAATATGTATTTTCCTGGGACAAGTAGAATTCTGTCTCCAATCTCACCAGGGGGGTCCTGCTGGAAGCCAAGAAGAAAGGTAACATTTGAAACCTCCTAGCTCTTGGAAGAGAGATGTTAATTGCGGCCTGATAGTATCTCTGTGAGAGCTGTTACACAAAAGACCTCAAGAGAAAATAATATATTCATTGGGGGGCGTGGCCGTGGTCCAATCAAAAACCAAGCATTTATGATATTAACCTGAGGGGCTGGTCTAGAAACCTGACCTCCAGACCAAAGCTATAAATTAGACCTGTATACAGAGAAACGTGTTCACATAATGAGGGCGGCCGAGCTGGTGTGATCCAATCTACATTCATCCTACCCTCAGGGAGAAGAAAGCAGACTACCAAGTTAGATGATTTCTGTAAGTTTTCTCCTGTTATTTTATACTGTTTTGCATAAGTTGTATGTCTTATCATATTTTGATACCTTTTCTTACTGTAAGCACTGAACCTTTTTGTATTAAAGTATAAAACTTTAACAAGTTGAACCTGGAATGTTCTAAAAGAATCCATAGCCTAAGGTGTGTGAGCCTTATGAGTGGTAGACATTATTAGTATTAATATTTCCGGGACTCATCGCCCGTGTATTCGGTGAGTGGTGGCAGCGTGTATGAGCGGGTGTGTGGCCTGGGTCGGTGTGTGATTTATGCTCTCATTACAGCATAGGACAGAGGTTGAATGCTGGACTGAGAGTGGGGAGATAGATTAACCCTTGCAGGCACAACCCAAGTCACGTGCTGAGAGCGGGCACGTGGCGAATTAGTTACACCATGTAGTAAGGGATCCACGACATCCTCCTCCTTATCCTCATCCTCCACAACCAGTACAACACCAGGGTCAACGTATTCTGTGATGCAAAAGTCACTCTATTTTTGTGCAAGGGTGTTTTTCAGATGCCCGTTACTAATTAGAAACCAAAATAAACTCCCCCAGGGGGGAACTGTCATCAAAATGAGATGTATGTATATTTTCCCCATTTATTCTTATATATTCCAGTTTTAATATCTCTGCACCGTCCTTTTATGACCCAGTCCAGTGTTTGGCAAGGGTGTCTATGATGCCCATAGTATATTTTTAAAAAATGCATCTCCCTTGGGGAAATGTTTGTCAGCTCATGCATTGCGTGTATGGGCATTACAAGTCTAGGAGACACACTCCTTTACATTGGGCCTAGTTTTTCATGAGGCCTTCAGCAATGTCTCCTCATTCTCCACCACTAGATCACCACGCTTAACGTGTTCTGTGATGCTACAGGGAGTCCAATTTTTGCCAAGCCTGTCTATGATGCCCATAACAGATTTTTAAAAAAGGTGCCCCCATGGTGAAACGTTTCTCTGCCCATGCACTTCGTGTATGGTCGTTACAAGCCTAGTAGACCCCCTCCTTTTCATTGGGTCTAGTTTTTCATGAAGCCTTCCTCCACCTCTCATTTTCCACCACTAGATCACCAGGGTTCACGTGTTCCACGCTGCTACAGACAGTCAATTTTTTGGCAAAGGTGTCTGTGATCCCCATTAAATATTTTTTTAAAATGTACCCCCATGGGGAAATGTTTGTCAGCCCATACATTTAGTGTATGGGCATTACGAGTCTAGGAGACCCGCTCCTTTGTAATGCAACAGTTTTTTTATGAGCCCCTCCTCCATGTTTCTTCCAAGGGGGATTGGGGTGCATGCAAATTTGGGTCAAGGCGGCCCTTGCATTCAATACATAAGAAAACAGTATGGCAGGACCAACTGAAGAATGTGAAGTGGGTTTTCCTGTGGCCATCCAGTACCTGGGTTCAAAGGCTTATTGGGGTGCATATAACTTGATAGCAGGGCAGGCCTTGCATTCAATGCAACATTTTTTAGGAAGCCCTCCTGTACCTCTCGTGAAAGGGGTATTTGGGTGCGCTGTAATTGTTGGCAGCCCAGCCACTAACTTCTTAGGCAATAACAGCATAGGAGACCCACTGTTTAATAATGGCCCTTTAAGAATATTGATGCCGCCTGATGCCCCTCTAAAAATAGGCTTTGAGACTTTAAGACTGAGTCCCTCTTTCATAAATGAAACAAGATGTGTCTCCTTATGTGTCACACACCACATGGCCAGCTAGGGTTGTTACATGTTATAATGACATTTCCCAGTGAATGCATTTGCATTGGTTGAAAGCAATGTAAAAGTTGAAAAACGCATCAAAAAACGCTGACCCTGAACATAGCCCAAGTGGTGGAGGAACATTTTGTTCTGGGGTTAATTATTAAGCCTTATATACAAGTTATTACCCTGGAAAGGATGCACCTTAACATATTTCCAAGTAAAATACATTTTGGTTTCGCTTTTGTATGTTTTTTGGTGCACCTGTAAAAATGGCGTGAAACTCTTGACAACATTGTTTACAGCTGTGACCTTGGAGTCCGAAATGCTTCCAGGGGCGATCCTCATTATGTTTCTTTGTCATTTGAGCAGTGTTTCCATCATTTTCAGACGTTTTTTAGACCTTAAAAGGACCCCCGGGGGGATCGCGGTAAAAATACTTGTGTTTCCCATAGACTTACATTGGGCTCGTTGCTCGGGTCGAGTACCCGAGAATTCCAATTTGCTAGACCCGAGCAACTAGAACCCGAGCATTTTAGTGCTCGCTCATCACTAATGTTAAATAATGCATGGAAAACAGCACTTGTCAGAAATAACTGAAGCTGGAAAAAGGGTGCAAAGCCATTGACTTCATAGATATAATCATGTTTCTTTCTGGGAGAATCTCAGTCATGCTGAACATAGTAGAGCCTAAGCTTGAGGTTTAACGTCAGCTAATGTATTCTCGCATATTCTAATTTTAATGCATGCATATTAAGCAATTACAAAACTTCTAGTTACCGTATTTTTCGGCCTGTAAGACACACTTTTTCCCAAAATTTTTTTTTGGGGAAAACGGGGGTGCATCTTAGTCAGAATATACTTACAAGTAGTGTGGCGGCAGCAGGAGTCAGGCGATTTTGTGGTAGTCAGACGCTGCAGGGCGATGATCACACTCCCTTCCCATGCTGGTGCGTCAGGTACAGCGGTGCTCTGTGGTGCGGGGAGCTGTGTCGGCATTTTAAGCCCGGAGCCCCCCGAACATCCATTTCTGTAACATGGTGGCCTCCAAGAAAATGGCCGCCGGGGACGGTGCATGCTCAGATTGAGATCTCGGCAATGAGATCTCATTTAGAGATCTCGGGAGACGAGGCGGGGGCGGCCATTATCCCGGAGGCAACTACATCGCAGTAATGGATGAGCAGGGAGAACTCCGGGCTTTCCCAAAATGCTGGCGGAGAGCCCCGCACCACAGAGCACTGCCAAACCTGCTGCACCAGCCTGGGATGGGATTTCCCTGAGTCCACCGCATTACAGTAATGGATGTGTGGGGGCTCCGGGGTTTCATGATATGTCAGCGGAGCCCCCGCACCACGGAACCTGCCACACCATTCTGGGATGGGAGTCATATCTCCGGTCCACCGAACACCCCCTGTGACCACGTTCCACCAGCACTGCTGATCCCCCTCCCCCCCGGTAAGCTGAATTCGGACTATAAGACGGACCCTCACATTAATTTTTTTCCTCCTATTTTCCTTCTGAAAATTTGTGGTGCTTCTTATGGTCCGATGCGTCTTATAGTCTGAAAAATACGGTACCTTCCAGAGGATCACCTTTAAGCTGATAATGCAATAGCTTACCTTGGTGATTTGGGTTGTTGTGGTGCTGCTTGTTGTTTCGGAGGTAATGGTATGTGCAGTTTGCAGTATGCCAGGTTCTTGATCATAGTTATCTTCATTCTATAGACATAAATGTTTTAATTTAGAACATTTAAAATATACAGTGGCAACTAATGTTTAATGGGCGTAAGGCAATGAACAATGAAAGATCAGCACATTATTCAACATTTACTGATGCATGACAATACATTAACGATAACCTCTGGTTGCTGCAACCTCTGTTTGCTGCACGTTTAGTTATGATTATATTAGCTCTTCTTATGGAAACAAGCATTAACGCATGCTCGGACCTGCTGGTGAAGATCTTATTTCCATACGAATGTATATCAGACCAACAGACAAGATGGAAGAATACTAACTTTTGCAGCTTCATATGTGATGGTCTTAGTCTCTGTGTGAACCAAGGGGACTTGTTTGGTGGGGATTTGTCCCTTCTCACTGGTTGAAGCATTAGAAATGGTTACTGCCTGTGTTTTCACCAATGGTGGCTATTAAGAAGAGGAAAAATTATTATTAAAAGACAGTCAAGTGTTTGTATTACTTGTGTAGTGGTAAAGTATGGTATAAATTGCATGCAGTGTGTTCAGTTTATAAAAAAAATTAGCTTAATACTCAGAACATAAAAAGATCAATTACAAGTAAAACTGCCTGTAACCGTACATTAAAAAGACTATATAATTTTAATATTGAACTTATGTGAAGATACAGGCCCAAAGGTGACACACGTATTGCCAAGAGATTTTGATGAGAACATGTCCCTTCTGTTTTCTTTTAGGTGCAGTACGAATGCCTACAGAGATTGCTATAAGATAAGGCTACTTGCACACAATACTTGGCAGTGTCTGCTTACTGTAAAGGTACCTTCACACTAAGCAACTTTACAACGAGAACGACAACGATCCGTGACGTTGCAGCGTCCTGGATAGCGATCTCGTTGTGTTCGACACGCAGCAGCGATCTGGATCCCGCTGTGATATCGCTGGTCGGAGCTAGAAGTCCAGAACTTTATTTGGTCGTCAGATCGGCGTGTATCATCGTGTTTGACAGCAAAAGCAACGATGTCAGCAATGTTAAACATGGAGCTAACGACCTGTGAGAACGATAAGTGAGTCGCCGTTACGTCACAGGATCGCTCCTGCATGGTTGTGGAGCTGCTGTGTTTGACATCTCTACAGCGACCTAAACAGCGACGCTGCAGCCATCAGCTCGTTGTCTATATCGCTGCAGCGTCGCTGAGTGTGACGGTACCTTAAGTGATGGAAAAGCTCCCAATATCCAGATCAAATGTACCAATAGGCTGACATCAGATGGGGGCAAGATGCAGTGTCAGGAGACTTTTACCAAATACGGGACATTTCCTACTTACTAGATTGAATAGCTGCAGTTATTGTCATATGAATGTTAAAGGGAACCTGTCAGCAGGATTGTGCTCAGCAAACTACAGACAGTGTCAGGTCGGTGCCGTTATACTGATTAACATGATGCCTGGGTGATGAAATCTGGCTTATGGTTGTTTAATCTCTATTTGCAGCTTTCAGTTAATGAGGTTCTCGTGCTCTGGGGCGGCTTCATGTGTTGCTCTGCTTACATATTCATCTGTATGGCTAATGCCAGGTTACTGATCCCTTAGCAACCTGCTCCTATTTTACATACTGAATATAATACGGTTTGAAAAAAATTTCATTCATCAGGCAGGTGTCGACACTTGAGCTATAGCATAATACAGGGGAAAATATGCATATTTTTGCTTTATTTACACATATAGTTTTGCTTAAGAAATTTTTATATATAAAAAAAAAAAAAGTCGCAGGCAACAGAACCTTCACAGTAGCATCTATTGCATTCCGATAGATGCTAGTGCACAGGCACCGCCGGCAGGGCCATTTTGGCAGAGAATAAGAAAATTAGGCTTCAACAAAGATGGCGCTGCCAGCACCTGCGCAGTGGCACTTATCAGAACGATGCTACTGCGCAGGCGCCGCCATCTTAATGGAGCCTAATTTTTTTTTCTCTGTCAAAATGTCAGCGGCGCCTGCGCATTAGCATCTATTGGAACTTAATAGATGCTACTGTGCAGGTAACATTTTGTTTGAAAAACACAAATTTTTCTTAAACAAAACTTTATATGTACTACAAACATGTCCAAAGACATTAATTATGAAAGAACCTATACCATAATAGTGATTTTCAAAATATGACTACACCCGGGGTGTGTTGAAAATTCATAGCCAAAAGGTTGGATAACAAGTATCCATACACACCACTCAAAAAGAGGTATGATATAAAAATATAAATTTTATTGAAGAGTACGGTATATAACACAAAAATTCATTAAAATATAAAATGACGTACACGGAATAAGAGGTAAAGAGTATACTCAAGTAAACCACACATGGTAGGGTGGAAAAATAACGGGTTATGCGTTAGTACAAAGACTAAATAACAAAAATCTCTCAGATATTGTATATAACATCTTGCTAATACTAGACATAACAGGTCATAAAGTGCTGACAATGCAAAAAGTGCAGCGCAAAATATATGTATAATCTAAGACATACCCATATCAGAATCAAGAGTGCTTGTCCACGGTACCACAAACGCCCCGACGCGCATTTCACGGAATGCTTTCTCAAGGGGAAGTGTGTGTGTGTAATGTCCTACCCCATCCAGCTTTTATCTCCCATCTGAATGTGTCCAAGGTGAATCATGAATCGCGCATAACGATGAGGTCTTCAAAGGTAAATGGGAAAAAGATTGCTGGAGGCTGTTCAAAAGGGTTCATGGAACTATTTATGCAAATGGATGAGGCCATGTTCAAAAATGTTGAGAGCGAGATTAAGGAAATCAAGAATAATATAAAAAAAGATATGTCAGCAACTGCTCTGGAAGAACTTAATAAAGACCTTGATCTAAGTTTCCAAAGATGGGAAAAGGAAATTGTTAACTTTAAATCCCGTAAATTTCAACGTGATCGTCAGGACTTTCAAAATAAAACTACATATAGATGGAGGAGGATCAGTAAGGTTGGTGTTACCAATAGATCACTATCTGGGTCTATGTCCTCATTTGCATCCTCCGAGGAGTCACGCCCAAGTACGAGTGATTCTCAGACAGAGTGGGTCAGCATTGATGAATATTAAAGATCCCAGGAGAAATACGAATGGGAATAAAAGGAAAATGACTCCTCCACACCAATATACTAAGAAAACTCGTAGTATCACCAACAACTTCGAGGTAATTAACGTTTCCACGCACACTTTGTCTGATGCACAATGTTAAGTTCTGAAATTGGGTTTATCATTTTCACCTACTAATAAGCTTAACTTTTTTTCAGCGGTGAAGGACCTCCACCTCTTTTGCCGCAAGCTTGTCTTAAAAAGACTGCACCATCGATCGACGGATGGGATCGACATCCGTGGTGAGTCAGAACAAGAGGCTTTGGAGGAGCTGCTGAGGGAGCAAGAATCAGACAATCCAGTTAAATTTCCTACGTCCGTCATGCCAGATCAACGACCTTTCCTTCCTTGTCAGTCTGTCCACAGGTTGATCTCTTTGCACGCCTAGTAACTGAAGATTTAAAAAAAAAAAATATCACCTAGAATTAAAAAGGATAATCTCAGTTCAAAACAGAAGTGCCCTTAAGGAATTGAAGTCATTGGATGACGTAGTTATAAAATGAGCTGACAAGGGAGGCAAAGTCGTGATCTGGCCAACTGACATATATGAGAGGGAGGTGTTCAAACAGCTTAAGGTGAGGGAATATTACTCACCTCACTCTCAAAACCCCATGCACATATTTTCTTAGCAGCTTTTGCTGATTCTTAATGAGGCCCATGAAAAGGGTATTATCCCTAAAAAGATTCTGGATGGTTTGATGGTGAAATGCCCCAAGGTTCCTACATTTTACTTCCTTACTAAAATCCATAAGGATCCTGTCGACCCCCCAGGGCGTCCTATAGTCTCTGGCATAGGGGGGCTCTGTGACCCATTGTGTAAATTTATTGATTACTATCTTAAACCACTGGTTGAGACCTTGCCCTCTTATGTCAGGGACTCCACTGACGTCCTGGTGAGAGTTGACAGCTTAACCCTGGACTCTGATATGCTTCTGGTCACTGCGGACGTCGAGTCCCTTTATACGTGTATTGATCATAATGATGAGCTACAAGCTGTGCGATTTTTTCTGGAGATGGTCAGTTTGGACAGATCCCTTACAGATTTGATATTAGAGCTATTACAGTTTGTGTGACATCATAACTTTTTCACTTTCAGAGACCGGTACCACCTGCAGAAGCGTGGCACTGCCATGGGGGCGGCTTGTGCGCCCGCCTACGCAAACCTCTTTCTCGGGTACTGGGAGAGGGAGGTCTTCCGGGGCGAGGGGGCATGCGCCGCCGACCATGTGCAGTGCTGGCTTCACTATATTGATGACTTATTAATCATTTGGCAGGGTCCGGTCTCTGGGCTTGATGACTATGTTCAATCTCAATAGAAACCCTTTCAATATTAGGTTGACATAAGTGGCACCAACAGAACATTGATTTTTTTGGACTTTGCTCTGTCTGTCGATGGTGAGGGGTCTGTCCAGACTGACATCCATCGCAGGGAAACATCAGTTAATTCCCTATTACACTCTTTTGCAGACGCATACTCGACCATTAAAGCCATTCCAATTGGCCAATTTTTGAGGGCTAAACGCATATGTTCTACACAAGACAAATTTGAGCAACAGGCCAAGGATCTAAAGATTCGATTCTCTAAGAGAGGGTATGGTCTAAGAAATATAAAAAATGGATATAATAGAGCCAAATATACCCCAAGAGAAAAACTACTCTGCAATTCAGGTTACAAAAAGGGAATTTACAAACCAGGTTTATTACTATCTTTAATTGTGAGTGGGATACAATTTGTCAAATTTTAAATAGACACTGGCCAGTCCTCTAAACTGATCCTATTTTGAGTAAAGAAATTTCAAGGATGCCCCTCATAACAGCAAGGAGGGGCAAGAACCTAAAGGATCATTTGGTTACAAGCCATTATGTCGCCGCTGAAACTGATTTGTTTGGTGTCAAAAAGCAGAGGTGGGGATGTTATCCGTGTGGGAATTGTATGGCGTGTAATCTCAATAATATTCAGAGAGCTAAGACCTTCTGCTCAGCAGATGGGACTCGAGAATACACTATCACCCACTATACAGGTCCTTCTCAAAAAATTAGCATATAGTGTTAAATTTCATTATTTAACATAATGTAATGATTACAATTAAACTTTCATATATTATAGATTCATTATCCACCAACTGAAATTTGTCAGGTCTTTTATTGTTTTAATACTGATGATTTTGGCCTACAACTCCTGATAACCCAAAAAACCTGTCTCAATAAATTAGCATATTTCACCCGTCCAATCAAATAAAAGTGTTTTTTAATAACAAACAAAAAAACCATCAAATAATAATGTTCAGTTATGCACTCAATACTTGGTCGGGAATCCTTTGGCAGAAATGACTGCTTCAATGCGGCGTGGCATGGAGGCAATCAGCCTGTGACACTGCTGAGATGTTATGGAGGCCCAGGATGCTTCAATAGCGGCCTTAAGCTCATCCAGAGTGTTGGGTCTTGCGTCTCTCAACTTTCTCTTCACAATATCCCACAGATTCTCTATGGGGTTCAGGTCAGGAGAGTTGGCAGGCCAATTGAGCACAGTAATACCATGGTCAGTAAACCATTTACCAGTGGTTTTGGCACTGTGAGCAGGTGCCAGGAAGCATGAAGTGCTCCAAAATCTCCTGATAGCTAGCTGCATTGACCCTGCCCTTGATGAAACACAGTGGACCAACACCAGCAGCTGACATGGCACCCCACACCATCACTGACTGGGTACTTGACACTGGACTTCAGGCATTTTGGCATTTCCTTCTCCCCAGTCTTCCTCCAGACTCTGGCACCTTGATTTCCGAATGACATGCAAAATTTGCTTTCATCAGAAAAAAGTACTTGGGACCACTTAGCAACAGTCCAGTGCTGCTTCTCTGTAGCCCAGGTCAAGCGCTTCTGCCGCTGTTTATGGTTCAAAAGTGGCTTTACCTGGGGAATGCGGCACCTGTAGCCCATTTCCTGCACACGCCTGTGCACGGTGGCTCTGGATGTTTCCACACCAGACTCCGTCCACTGCTTCCTCAGGTTCCCCAAGGTCTGGAATCGGTCCTTCTCCACAATCTTCCTCAGGGTCCGGTCACCTCTTCTCGTTGTACAGCGCTTTCTGCCACGTTGTTTCCTTTCAACAGACTTACCATTGAGGTGCCTTGATACAGCACTCTGGGAACAGCCTATTTGTTGAGAAATTTCTTTCTGGGTCTTACCCTCTTGCTTGAGGGTGTCAATGATGGCCTTCTTGACATCTGTCAGGTCGCTAGTCTTACCCATGATGGGGGTTTTGAGTAATGAACCAGGCAGGGAGTTTTTAAAAGCCTCAGGTATCTTTTGCATGTGTTTAGAGTTAATTAGTTGATTCAGAAGATTAGGGTAATAGGTCATTTAGAGAACCTTTTCTTGATATGCTAATTTATTGAGACAGGTTTTTTGGGTTATCAGGAGTTGTAGGCCAAAATCATCAGTATTAAAACAATAAATGACCTGACAAATTTCAGTTGGTGGATAATGAATCTATAATATATGAAAGTTTAATTGTAATCATTACATTATGGTAAATAATGAAATTTAACACTATATGCTAATTTTTTGAGAAGGACCTGTATTTCTTGAACAATGTCCTACGTCATTTATTTTGCTCAATGCCTGTGTTCCAAGGTATATATTGGTTTGACCTCCAGAGAGCTACGGGTCAGAGTAAGGGAACAAGTTAGAGACATCTTTGCGGCGAGGGAGGTGGACGATCCTTCGCTGCTGAAATCTGTTCCCAAACATTTTAGCCAATTTCACAATTCTGATCCTAGTGGCTTCAAAGTTAGAGGCATTGACAGAGTGTATGGCGGCATAAGGGGTGGTAATTTAAAACAGATATTGGCATAATCTAAAGTTAGGCAGATTGTTGAGCTGAATACTATGTCCCCATTGGGACTGAACAAAAAACTGAGTTTTGCACCATTCTTATAAATCTCTGCATTTTAACTGTGTGTTTGTAATATAATTTTTTATTAATCTGTGTTATTCTTTTTTTACTCTTAGTAATTTGTCCTTATCCATCTTGCTTGCGTTAAGTGATTCTGTGATACTTACCTCCTATGATGGGAATCCTTTGACCATTTTGGGGTACAAGCTGGAATAAAAAGGAAGAGGTCGCTGACATTATTTAATTATTGTATTTCTTGAATAATATGGACGTTGAAATGTTTATTCTTGTAATTTTCTTTCTTTTTTTGTGACCATATATACAGTACAGACCAAAAGTTTGGACACACTTTATTTAAAGATTTTTCTATATTTTCATGACTATGAAAATTGCACATTCACACTGAAGGCATCAAAACTATGAATTCACACATGTGGAATTACATACTTAACAAAAAGTGTGAAAGAACTGAAAATATGTCTTATATTCTAGGTTCTTCAAAGTAGCCACCTTTTGCTTTGATGACTGCGTTCCACACTTGGCATTCTCTTAATGAGCTTCAAGAGGTAGTCACCGGGAATGGTTTCCACTTCACAGGTGTGCCCTGTCAGGTTTAATAAGTGGGATTTCTTGCCTTATAAATGGGGTTGGGACCATCAGTTGTGTTGTGCAGAAGTCTGGTGGATACACAGCTGACAGTCCAAGAGTCACCTCTGCTTCTGAGTTTAAGTTTATCTGAGTCACCAGCCTCAGAAATCGAAGGTTAACAGCAGCTCAGATTAGAGACCAGGTCAATGCCACACAGAGTTCTAGCAGCAGACATCTCTACAACAACTGTTAAGAGGAGACTTTGTGCAGCAGGCCTTCATGGTAAAATAGCTGCTAGTAAACCACTGCTAAGGACAGGCAACAAGCAGAAGAAACTTGTTTGGGCTAAAGAACACAAGGAATGGACATTAGACCAGTGGAAATCTGTGCTTTGGTCCGATGAGTCCAAATTTGATATCTTTGGTTCCAACCACCATGTCTTTGTGCGACGCAGAAAAGGTGAATGGATGAACTCTACAGCCTGGTTCCCACCGTGAAGCATGGAGGAGGAGGTGTGATGGTGTGGGGGTGCTTTGCTGGTGAAACTGTTGGTGATTTATTAAAAATTGAAGGCATACTGAACCAGCATGGTTACCACAGCATCTTGCAGCGGCATGCTATTCCATCCGGTTTGCGTTTAGTTGGACCATCATTTATTTTTCAACAGGACAATGACCCCAAACACACCTCCAGGCTGTGTAAGGGCTATTTGACCAAGAAGGAGAGTGATGGGGTGCTACGCCAGATGACCTGGCCTCCACAGTCACCAGACCTGAACCCAATCGAGATGGTTTGGGGTGAGCTGGACCGCAGAGTGAAGGCAAAAGGGCCAACAAGTGCTAAGCATCTCTGGGAACTCCTTCAAGATTGTTGGAAGACCATTCCCGGTGACTACCTCTTGAAGCTCATCAAGAGAATGTCAAAAGTATGCAAAGCAGTCATCAAAGCAAAAGGTGGCTACTTTGAAGAATCTAGAATATAAGACATATTTTCAGTTGTTTCACACTTTTTTGTTAAGTATAATTTCACATGTTAATTCATAGTTTTGATGCCTTCAGTGTGAATGTAGAATTTTCATAGTCATGAAAATACAGAAAAATCTTTAAATGAGAAGGCAAGTCCAAACTTTTGGTCTGTACTGTATGTCGATGTGGGCGACGGGATTGTTGTGGAAATTGAGCATAGGTATATAATACTTTCTGTGTCTTTATACTTGGGGTACCCCTGCTCCTTACGGGGAAATATTTTTAGTATGGCTATTGGGGTATCAAAATCATATGGGCATGAGATATGCTTTTTTAATATAAAAAAACCTCTCCTGTTTGCTATACTATTAGTATGTCGCCACTGACATCTTTATGGCCATATAATTGAAGTCCCCTCCTTTTTATCACACACGTATACATCCCAAACTAGCAAATATACCTACCTATCTTTGGTCTTCTAAAAAATGGCGATGCGCATGTGCCCGGGATCCCTGCATTGATCAAAGACCTCTACTAACTGCCGGTAGGCGAAAGTGAGGTCACGGAGGATTTCCTCCCCTCACGCCGGGAGTGAGCGCCGGCAATCAATGCATCTGGGACCCAGGGGCGGTGGCGTTATCCACGATTCATGAATGGCCCTGGACACATTCAGATGGGAGATAAAAGCTGGATGGGGTAGGATATTACACACACACTTCCCCTTGAGAAAGCATTCCGCAAAATGTGCATTGGGGCGTTTGTGGTACCGTGTCTTAGATTATACATGATATTTTGCTCAGCACTTTATGACCGGTTATGTCTAGTATTAGAAAGATGTTATATATAATATCTCCGAGAAAGATCTTTTGTTATTTAGTCTTTGTACTAACCCATAACCTGTTATTTTTCCACCCTACCATGTGTGGTTTACTTGAGTATACTCTTTTCCTCTGTGTACGTCATTTTATATTTTAATGAATTTTTGTGTTATATACTCCTCAATAAAATTTATATTTTTATATCATACCTCTTTTTGAGTGGTGTGTATGGATACTTGTTATCAAACCTTTTGGCTATAAAAACTCTATATGTGTAAATAAAATGAAAATGTGCATATCATGCTACCTGATGAACGTGATATTTTTTTTTCTTTTTTCAAACTATATTATATTCAGTATGTAAAATATGGGACAGGTCAGTGACGGATCGATGACCTGTCAGAAGCCATACAGATGAATATGTAAGCTGAGTATCACATAAAGACAATAGGCTTGTAACTTCAAGCTCTCATATCTTTTCAATATTTAGTTTTAATGTACATTAAAAGACCCTTTTAATATAGGGTATCATGCTTTTGGTTTTTGCACTGGTATATAATAATGCCAGTTTCAAAGGTACAGTATTTTCAAAGAAGTCTTTTTGCAGATTTTGCCTAGGTTTTTGTGAAATTTTTTTGATACACTCATTAATAAAAAAAAAAAAAAAAAAAAAAAAAAAGAGGGGCATAAAGCATATTTTGAAATCCACATCCTGCCTCAAATTCCAGATTTTTCCCTATGTGCAGATAGGTTGTAGGTAGAAAATAAAGGCTGAACTCTGATGGGTAACAGTGGGCAAGAAAACTTTTTTTTTGGAACAAGAGGCTCTTTTATAATCTCCTTAGAAAAATTAGACATTAATAGGAATCTGCATTTTGAATCCTCATGAACACTTACCAACCATCAAATCTTCAGTCCATTTGTCAAGCTTAATTTACATAAAATAGAGAAATCGCTACAATTCATGAGTAATATGTTACACAATTTTCCATACTTGTGTTTCAACTCCTGTTGTCAATATCTGCTTAGGGTCAATGGATTATATTTAGATCCAGCGATTAGAAATTTAGGCACAGGTGTAGGGCTGTAGAGAGCTCTGATACACCTGAACCCTGCACCAGAGTGATAACCAAAATCAGGCAGTTTTCTCATGCATTCTTGCATCTGTATCGTGCACATTCCCTTGACTCCTGAACCAAAATTAAAAGGTGTTTTCCAGGAATATTAAAATTTATAAAAGGAAATGTCATTATAAATTACTTTTAAAATACTTCAAATTAGCAAATCACAACTGTTTAGTCTGAAGAGATAATCACTATAGAATTAAAATGGCCGCCACCTTATCACACTGAAGACCTGCTGTGGAATAATCAGATACCTGTGAGCAAGTGCAGTAGGAAGCTTTTTTGCTTTGACCTAGAGCAGTGTTCCCCAACTTCGGTCCTCAAGAGCCACAAACACGTCATGTTTTCAGGATTTCCTTAGTATTGCACAGGTGATAATTGCATCACCTGCACAGGCAATAATTCCATCACCTGTGCAATATTAAGGAAATCCTGAAAACATGACCTGTTGGTGGCTCTTGAGGACCGGAGTTGGGGAACACTGACCTAGAGAGAACTATCATGTATGAGTCATTCAGAAAGACGGTGTGGACAGCAGTGGGAGCAGCTCCTTCTTACCACAGCACTCTTGTTATCTTCAGTATCAGATTAGAAAAACAAAAGTTGAGAGCAGCCCCTTCTTTAGGGTACCGTCACACAGTACCATTTTGATCGCTACGACGGTACGATTCGTGACGTTCTAGCGATATCGTTACGATATCGCAGTGTCTGACACGCAGCAGCGATCAGGGACCCTGCTGAGAATCGTACGTCGTAGCAGATCGTATGGAACTTTCTTTCGTCGCTTGATCACCCGCTGACATCGCTGGATCGTTGTGTGTGACAGCAATCCAGCGATGTGTTCGCTTGTAACCAGGGTAAACATCGGGTAACTAAGCGCAGGGCCGCGCTTAGTAACCCGATGTTTACCGTGGTTACCAGCGTAAAAGTAAAAAAAACAAACAGTACATACTTACATTCCGGTGTCTGTCCTCCGGCGTCTCAGCTTCTCTGCACTGTGAGCGCCTGCCGGCCGGAAAGCGAGCACAGCGGTGACGTCTGACGTCACCGCTGTGCTTTCCGGCTATGGCGCTTACACAGTGGAGAGAAGCAGAACGCCGGCGGACAGACACCGGAATGTAAGTATGTACTGTTTGTTTTTTTACGTTTACGCTGGTAACCAGGGTAAACATCGGGTTACTAAGCGCGGCCCTGCGCTTAGTTACCCGATGTTTACCCTGGTTACCGGGGACTTCGGCATCGCTCCAGCGCCGTGACTGCAACGTGTGACCGCAGTCTACGACGCTGGAGCGATATTCATACGATCGCTGCGACGTCACGGATCGTGCCGTCGTAGCGATTAAAATGGTGCTGTGTGACGGTACCCTTACTCCTTTTATCTCTGGATTAGATCAGAAAGATATGGTGCAAGTAAAGTGACTAGCTTCTTATTAAAGACAGGGTGAAAAGTAGTGTGAGCAGCCTCACCTTACCTCAGCACTTCTGGTATCTCCAGTATTACATCTGAATATTCACTGGAAAAACATCTTCCCTCCATGAAGGCAGGGAGAAGAGCTTCTCACTGCACATGCTCACAGGCACTGGTTTTAACATTCTAAGACAGATTTACATCAATGTAAGGGTATGTGCAAATGTTAAATATTTGCTGCAGGCATTTCTGCACCAAAAAAAAATAAAATAAAAGTGTCTCTTGGCAGGAAAAGCGCATATTTTATTTGCTGCTTTTTTCCCCAAGCATTGGAATGAGTGAAAAACTCTGCAAGGACACAAAGAATGCTGCAGATCTGACACTACTTCAAATGTGCAAAGAAACAATAGGCAGTGTGGGCATGAGATTTCAGAAACCTTATTCCCATTGTGGTCACTAGGAAATGTTTCAGTTTTAATGGCAAAAAATAAAAGGAGGTGGTTATTTTAGTTCCTCCCAAGACAAAATAATTGTGATTTCCTAACTAAAAATTTTAAGGAATGTGTTTATAACAATATTTTTTTAGCTATATTGGGTCCCGAGGATTTTACTCAATGACCACAGACCTTTAAAATGATGAAGAATACACTGTTCTAAAATTAATAATTTTGTTGAGGCAACAACTTAATCTTTTAAAATGACGTAAGTGGAATGACACATTTACAACGACCTGCTGGACAGTTTCCCCTCTTTGAATAGTGAGATATGATAAATATTAAAGGACAGAGAAATAGAACTCATTAAGTTGCTTACTGAAGCTATAAGCGGTTGTTATGAAGTCAATTTCTATAGATCAGATTATTGATTATTTATGCTCTGGGTAACATAGGACCCGATAGGTTCATAATTTTAAAAAATTGGCAAGGTGTCTAAGACAAAAAGGATGCACAAAACTTGTGTGTATGGCTCAGTAAACTTCCCCAAAGTACTCTCCAAAATGTAGAATGCTACAAAATTATTACACAGTAAAAAAAAAAAAAAAAAGAAAATCTTTCATCCAGTTTCATTAGGATCTGAAATGTTACTAGATATATTGGATTATTGATCACTAGTGTTGAGCATTCCGATACCGCAAGTATCGGGTATCGGCCGATATTTGCTGTATCGGAATTCCGATACCGAGATCCGATACTTTTGTGATATCGGGAATCGGTATCGGGATCGATATTAATGTGTAAAATAAAGAATAAAAATAAAAAACATTGATATACTCACCTCTCCGACGCAGCCTGGACCTTACCGATGTAACCGGCAGCTTCCGTTCCTAAAAATGAGCGCTTGAAAGACCTTAGATGACGTCGCGGCTTGTGATTGGTCGCGTGGCGGTCACGTGACCGCTCACACGACCAATCACAGGCCGCGACGTCATCTAAGGTCTTTCAAGCGCTCATTCTTAGGAACGGAAGCTGACGGTTACATTGGTAAGGTCTAGGCTGCGTCGGAGAGGTGAGTATATCAATATTTTTTTTTTTATTCTTTATTTTACACATTAATATGGATCCCAGGGCCTGAAGGAGAGTTTCCTCTCCTTCAGACCCTGGGAACCATCAGGATACCTTCCGATACTTGGTGTCCCATTGACTTGTATTGGTATTGGGTATCGGTATCGGCGATATCCGATACTTTTCGGGTATCGGCCGATACTGATACTTTCAAGTATCGGACGGTATCGCTCAACACTACTCATATTATACATTTCAGATTGAATTGATAACTTTGGTAATAATTCATGGCCAGACAGTCAGAGTGAAAAATTATTGGATGTCTGCTTTTCTGTTAGCTGTTTTCACAATAAGAACTGCATACATTGTTGTATAGATCTTAGACCTGATACTGCTGGTGTAGTTAATTTCTAAAAGTATTTCCCAGAAAACTCCCAAGAAATATTTAATTACCGTACATACTCGAGTATAAGCCGACCCGAGTATAAGCCGACCCTCCTAATTTTGCCACAAAAGACTGGGAAAACGTATTGACTCGAATACAAGCCTAGTGTAAGAAATGCAGCAGCTACTGGTAAATTTCAAAAATAAAAATAGATACCAATACAAGTAAAATTAATTGAGACATCGGTAGGTTAAGTGTTTTTGAATATCCATATTGAATCAGGAGCCCCATATAATGCTCCATAAAGTTCATGATGAGCCCCATAAGATGCTCAATACAAAATCCGACCCATATAATGCTCCATAAAGTTCATGAAAAAATGGGCTGAAAATCTCGGCTTATACTGGAGTATATACGGTAAGTTGTTGCTAGTATCTCTTATGTGTATACAAACATTATACATCACATTGGCTATTCTCAAATGTTTCCAATAAAGTTTCACATTTTTAATGGTAATAAAATGGAACTTTGGATACAGATGGGTCTTTTTCTGATTTGGGAAGGAGTAAACGGTGGACCTTAACTACACGTGGGAAATTATTCAGCTATTTTGAATGTTTTCCAATGTGGTATCACAATGAGCATCAAAGTTAAAGGAGCGCATTTTAGTCCTTCCCAAACTGGGAAAAGAGCCATCTATAGTCCAAATTTCCTCCCTATATCATTAAAAATGTGACATTTTAATCTGTTTTGCTATGACAATAGCCAATGTGATACTTAATGATCAAGAAAATGTTATACTTAGCAGAGAAGCTAGCAACAATATAATTAAGTGTTTTTAATTCCTTAAAGTATTTCCAAGAAAACGCTTGCCTTCATCCTCTCAGACGTTGAAAAGACCTTTAACTAGGTAAGGCTACTTTCACACTAGCGTCGTACGACGCACGTCGCAATGCGACGTGCCGACGTACCGACGCATATTGTGAAAAAAAAAAACACAACGGGGGCAGCAGATGCAGTTTTACAACGCATCCGCTGCCCCATTGTAATGTCCGGGGAGGAGGGGGCGGAGTTCCGGCCGCGCATGCGCAGTCGGAAATGGCGGACACGACGCACAAAAATACGTTACATGTAACTTTTTTTGTGCCGACGGTCCGCCACAACACGACGCATCCGTCGCACGACGGATGCAACGTGTGGCAATCCGTTGCTTGCGTCGCTAATGCAAGTGTATGGAGAAAAAACGCATCCTGCAGGCAATTTTGCAGGATGCGTTTTTTCTCCAAAACTACGCATTGCGACATGCGTCGTACGACGCTAATGTGAAAGCACCCTTAGGCTACTGTCACACATCAGGTTTTTGCCGTTTGGCAGGATTCGTCAAATTTGTAAAAAAAAAAACGGATCCGTTTTTTTGCTGGATCAGTGTTTTTTTGTTTTTTTTTTAAATTAACACGAGGATAAATTTTGGACTTCCTGTTCAGGGGAAAAGAGAGAGAGAAAGAGAGAAAGAGAAAGTGAGAAAGAAAGAGAAAAAGAGAAAGAAAAGGAGAAAGAAAGTGAGAGAAAAAGAGAAAAAATAAAGAAAAAGAGAAAAGGAGAAAGAGCGAAAGAGAAAAAAATAAAAAAAATAAAAAAATAAAAATAAAGACAGAGAAAAGGAGATAAAGAGCGAGAGAAAAAGAAAGAAAGAGAAAAAGAAAAAAAAAGAAAAAGAGAAAAATAAAGAAAAAGAGAAGAGAGAAAGAGCGAGAGAAAGAAAGAAAAAGAGAAAAAGAGAAAGAAAAAGAGAAAGAAAAAATAAAGAAAAAGAAAAGGAGAAAGAGCGAGAGAAAGAGAAAGAAAAAGAAAGAGAAAGGGAAAGAAAGAAAACAAGAAAAAGAGAAAAGAAGAGAGAAAGAAAGAGAAAAGGAGAGAGAAAGAGAAAAAGAGAAAGACAGAGAAAGAAAGAGTGAAAGAGAAAGATAGAAAGAGAGAGAATGAGAGAAAGAAAGAGAGAAAGAGAAAGAAAGAGAGAAAGCAAGAGAGAGATAGAGTTCAGATGCCGGAATCATCATGAACGTTTTCTCCATCCACCGGAAAATAATTTTTTGACGGATCCGGAAAAAAACGGATGAAATGTTAGGCCATCAGGCGCAATCCGATATTCATAGAACTCTATGACAAAAAAACAGGATGAGGCAGAAATTTTTTTTCTAAATTCTGCCGGATTGTGCCCGACTGCAAAAACCTGATGTGTGAAAGTAGCCTAAACGGGTCATTGCTTCAAAATACCCAATCTCAAATAGGTCAAGACCCCATAATATTGCACAGGATCATGGTCTTGTAACATGGGTCTATTGAAAAATACAGGCCAATTGGTTTCTATCCAGCTCCTTTTTCAATAGTCAAAGGAGCCTATGTCCTTGTAATGAGCATTTAGCAGCGACTCTGGCAAAAATCCAGTATCACAGCTATAACAGTATAGTGCACATAATACACCTTTTACGGCATGTAACATTTCCAAGCATTGACTACCTTAGATATTTAGCCTTTCTTGCTGCTGATTTTTGTTTTTGCCCAATTTTTTTTATTTTCTATCTACATAGTCATGTGACTGATTGTTTTCTTTGGTAGGACAATAAGAAGTTTTTAATTATACTATTTATTTCACCAACGCTGTACTGAAAAACGGGAAAAAACTAAGTGTGGTCAAATTATAAAAAACCCTTACAATTCTGCCATTGTTTTTTGTATTTTTTTACAGCATTCATGGTGTGGCATAAATAACCTGGCAACATGATTCTCCACGTCAAAGTTTTTTTCACCATTACAAAAAATAACTACCGTAATTCAGGAATATGTATTTAAAAAAAATGGTTAGTGTTGCCATTTTCTGAGACCCATCAATTATATTCCTTCAACTGAGCAATGTGGGGGTTTGTTTTCTTGAAGGGAAATCTGGACAATAAAATTCTATATAATTTAGCAACATTTCTACAAAAAAAACTTTCAGAAACGTATTTTTTTTCCACTGGTTGATTCAGTTTTCAAATGCCTTTGAGAGTCCGATATAAGAAAAACTCCACACAACCCAATTTATAAAATGTGCAGGCATTATAGTATGTTTTTTGCAGAACAAACATTTTTAGTTGGTGTAGTTTTTGGGTTCATGACTATTTGATTGCTTTCTCTGTAATGACCAAAAAATATCAATATTTGCTTTTTTTACGGAGCTCACTGTGAGAGCCAAGTGACAAACCAGTTTTGTAGTTCAGGTCAGACCCAAAAATGTCAAATGTGCGTAGTTTTTGTTGGTCTAAGAACAATAAAACCTTAAAAAAAGGCAATTTACATTATAATTTTTTTCTTTGCAGGTGTGATACATAATACCTAGTGTTCTATAGGGACAGGAGAAAATCACTTATCTCTCTACTGCATGCAGCCTACCAGCTCCCCCCATAGCCACCCCTCTCCTTTAGGCTGGCTGAAAAACAGAGAGGTAGATGTATGCCTATGAAGATGCATAATTCAGCTTATGAGACCCTTGGCCTCGTGGTCTGAGTACGTTCCATAATATGTGAAACCGCCCTCAAAATGAGAGTCCAGACTGCACACTTGCAGCTCTCACTTTAAGGCCGGCGTCACACTGGCATTTTAAACGGCAGAGTGCAATGCGATAAAAAATCGCATTGCACTCAGACCAATGTTAAGCTATGGGGCAGCTCCCACCAGCCGACTTTTTGTTGGCCGTTTTCCTCGGTCCGAGACAATCTCAGCATGCTGCGATTGTCTCGGAGCAAGAAAACCTCTCGGCTGATTCGCACCCATATAAGCCTATGGGTGCGAGTGAGACAGCGCACACCACTCGGATATCATCCGAGTGCTGTGCGTTATAAGCGGACCCCAGCAATGGAGGAGATGGAGAAATTCATTTCTCCGCCTCCTCCGCAGCTGTGCTCCGATCCTCCCTGTGCGAGAGAATCGGAGCACAGACGCATGACACTCGGCGACGCATGACACTCGGCTCCTGCTCTGCTGCGAGCAGGAGCCGAGTGTCATTAGCATATCGCATCCGATGCTCTCACATCGGATGCAATATGCCAGTGTGATGCCGGCCTAACCCCTGATATCTCAGGTAAGGTTGCAGTTTAGTGCCCTCCTGTTCACTTGGATGTATCAGTTCAGAAACACTTTGGCAAATATCATATATAAGTATGCCAAAGTTAGGAAGGGTTAAATAGCTCAATTTGTATAAATTAGGCTTCATTTTTATTGACTGGCAGAATAAATGTTCTCAAAAAGGAGGTTTTATCTGTATCAATCATTTTAGCCTTTCCACTTCACTGGTTTTTCAGGTACTAGTAAGGACTTGCCACTTACTATTTGGATATGAAAACGCAGTGAATCTTCCCTGTAGGATTGTGATCCCAAGGCTCCCTTTGTCTAACTGCACTCACTCCCTACTGCTACAACAGAAACGGCAGCAGAGAATGAGTGGCGTTTGCAGTGGCTCCATTAACCAGTTACATGTCAGGGTCAACAGCGATTGAAAGCAGCATGTAGAGAGAGTTTGACAGGGGGAAATCACTTCCTCCGACTCTCCATAAACTCCCTGGAAGTCCGACTCCTGCTACGACTAGGACATCGCGTATAGAGCCAAAACACCATAGCTTTATACATGGGGCAATACTCAGAGGCTGCAGCTAAGCTTCCATTGAAGTGAATACGGACGGGTGTAACAGCTGTTGGACGCCTACCAATCTGATATGAATTACCTATCCCAAGACCTTATCACATGTTGAGTATTTGGTCAGTATTTTAAATCAGTGTGTGTAAACTAAAACCAGGAGAGGAACAACTAGAGGAAAAGTAGAATAGAAACAAGTTATACACTTCTGCATTTTTTAACCACTCCTGATTTTGGCTTCCAAATACTGATGTAAAACACTGACCAAATTCTGGAAGCGTGAACAAGATCTAAAAAGTCATTAACCCCTTTACGACTTATGATGTCATAGGTCACCTCCCCCTGTTTGATGCGTTCTTCAGTGATGAGCCCACAACTTTTCTGGCACATGTCTGCCGATTTAATCAGCAGACATGAGCCCCTAAGAGCTGCAGGTGAAATCGTCAATCTCTTGCTTTTAACATATTCGCACTGGAAGCATGTCATTAGCTCCGCCCATCGGGTGCCGATGGGTTGGCATGACAACCCGGGGTCTGCAGGCGACCCCTGTGGTGGTCATTGCTGGAAAGCTATGAGCGCCGCCCTGTGGGTTGAACTCACAGCAGATGAGCATTTTAGCTACACATAACAAGGCTTAAGCCTTGTTATATGCAGCACAGGCGATCAGATACATGATTGCAGCTTCTAGTCTCCCATGGAGACTACTGAAGGCAGTAAAAACTAAAAAGAATAAAAAAGGGCCCTCCTTTTGCCCCATTCAAAAGAATTTTTTAAAAATATATTTTTATACATCAGCAGTGTTCAAAATCGCCTGATCTATCAATATATAAAAGTAATTAATCCAATTGGTAAACGGCATAACGAGAAAATCAAAACGTCAGAATTACATTTCTTTGGTGGCCGCAAGATTACATTAAAATGCAATAAAGGGTGATCAAAACATTGTATCTATCCCAAAATGGTATCAATAAATATGTCAGCTCAACATGAAAAAATAAGCCCTCACCCAGCCACAGATCCTGAAAAATAGAGACGCTACGGGTCTCGGAAAATGATGCCATAATTTTTTTTTTAACAAAATTTTGGATTTTTTTTCACCACTTATGGTAAATAAAAAAAACCCTATACATGTTTGGTATCTACAAACTTGTGATGACCTGGAGAATCATAATGGCAGGTCAGTTTTAGCATGTTGAACATGGTAAAAAAAAAAAAAAAAAAAAAATTGGGTTGTTGCATTATTTTTTTCCAATTTCTCCACAATTTGAAATTTGTTCCCATTTTCCAGTACACTATATGGCTATGTGGTAAAAACCAATGGTGTTGTTCAAAAGTAAAAGTCGTCCTAAAAAAAAAAGCAAGCTCTCATGTGGCCCTACTGAAGGAACAATAAAAACACTATGGCTCTGGGAACAAGGGGAGCCAAAAATGAAAACTCAATAACGAAAATAACTCAAGGTGGTAGAGGGGTTAATATAGCGATCCTGGACAATGTATGCAATAACAGGTGACAGATGACCTTTTACACATTGGATAATCAATAAATGACTGCACAAACACCTAGAATATCAAACAGTTTTTATTTCTATTAGCATATATACAATTACATATTCCAGCTTACTTTCACCATAGTGTCTTTAACACATACGGTTTCCTATAACTGATGAAAACAGAAAAAGAATTCTCCACAACATGTATTCAAATTATTACAAAAGGGAAAAAAATAAAAAAATAAATCAAACAACGCTTACAAACTCACTGATCATACACTCCCAAAAATACGGTGCAATATGCAGAAATTCTGTAACAATCATAAGAAAGAAAAGGCAAGGATCAGATGCTAATATTTAATAGTCCATACAAATTTTGGCAGGACCAATAAAACGGTTTGTGGCTAGGCCTGCAAACAATGACAAACTACCTGAGGCATACTCTGTTACGAAGCTACTGACAAGTTACTACCAGTAAAGAACTACACTAACATTACCTTCATCAGGTCAGTAATGGACAGCACTGACGCATCTAAATACAACAGGGCTTGGAAATAACTCCCATGAATATGCAAATGTGGGATCATATAACGGTTTTGGTGAAGAGGCTTTATTTTGTCTGTGTGAAAATCCACATTCACTTAACACAATTCAATAAATGTAAACAATTCAATTATTACGATTTCCAAAAATATTGTTTTCACCATAAAGACTACCACTGTGGATACTATTTACAATCTTACACAAAAAGCTTTAACTGCGAACCTTTTATATCATTCTGAAACTACACAACTTGTGAATGGTCACAGTAGAAAGCCAAACTCGCATTCACATGATCACTTACATTACATACAAAAGGCACTAGTTTATTGAAGTGTTCTCCTGAAGCCACGCTTTATGTTAGCAGTGACTGCAGTGTTCCCTTCCATTCTACTTTGCTATTAGACTTTCTAAATAAGTGTCAAAATCCTCAGTTTCTATGTAGACTTTAAAGAGTTAATATATTGAATCATACTTTTTAGCTACAAGAATGGATACCAACATGCATCAAACTAGCAGCTTCCTGTCCAATGAAATACACAATTTAAGTATAAGGAATAATAACACTAAGCAGAGACTTTTGGCTTATGTGGCCTTTTGTTATAGGCGCGTTAAACTGTAGGAAAATATGCAATATAACAGATTTTCGGTAAATCTAATACTGCTACAGTTCTAAATTACATTAATGCACTTGTACACTTCAGAAGAAAAAAATAGACCAAATTCAAAAGAAAAAAATAGACTGAATTAAAAAGTGTTCTCTAAAAAAAGGAAAATAAAGACAACAACTATGAGCACAAAAAAAGCAAAGTTCAGCAGTGGGGGAGTACAGAGTCCTTTATGCATGACAGGCAGTCCAATATTATTAGAGGGTAACTTGGCTTTAAGACCATGGAACACATGGGAAGGCAGTGTAATGCAGAGGTGCAGTATTATTTGGGTATCTTTATATAAATACACCAACTTTGGAAAAATCATTATTTAGAAAAGAAACCACTAGATGCACAAAAACCTTTGAAAAATCTTCCTTTGAAAGGAATAGAAAAAAGCAAGAAAAGCAAAAAAATAAATTATATATATATATGCAATTATTTATGGTACATAGAAGAAAGGAATGTTAGAGGCCATCTCCTCGTGTGTGAAGTATTGTTTTATACAACATAAAGCTTGCCACTTAATACCACATGTACTCAGCCATGTACACACTGAACAAGTTGGCACTCCTATAATGTGATGGATCATAAAAACACTAGCCACCAGAGTGTCACTGCCAAGAATATTACAAAAGACATAAGGAAAGGAATTCGGGGGGTTGGCAGTAAAAGTGGGTGCAGGCGGCACTTTTCCATAGACTTCTCCTCTGGCATTGGGATGGAGACTTTCGGGAGGTTTCCCCGATGGTCTGTGCCAGATGGGTTTACAAAGTCTTCACCCTGACCTGCAGGCTCACCCCGAATCTGACCACATAGGGATGGCAGAAGAGAAAGAGACAAGTGAAACCGAAAAAAAAAATACAGATGGCAAATGGAACAGGAAATCAGAAGTACGTCTTAGGTATGTGCAAAGTATCTGGCAGGTCATGTAGAAGGGTTCAGTTTAATAATGTACAATAGGATTTGTCTAACTTAGGCATATCAGGACCATTGAGTATACAAATGGCAGTGAAATTTTAGAGATAACTATTAATAAGAAAATGTTGGCAGTAGCGTTTGCCCTGTCCCTTCAATTTTCAGTAGAGGCAGGTAATTTTTTATAGCCTTGTGTATTTTGGGTTAAGAAAATCTATGTGTAAATGAGGAATGTATCTGAATGTGGTGGAAAAGTTCATTAATAGGAAGATGCTAGAGATTATTTTATTTCCCAGTACATTCTGACTATTCATAAAGCCTCATATGGTCTCTAGGATAGAAAGAATTGAGCTCTCAGTTCCCGCAGGGGGGCAGCTGAATGCTGATTAGTCGGTGGACTATCGGATGGATCTTTGCACATCCCTGAGTAACATTTCTCTGCAACTTCACGGCCAGATGGCTGAGCAGCAGCAAATAATTGTGAAAGATCAGAATTAAAACAAGAAAAATAAGCAGATGAAAACATTTAAAAATGGAGTCAAAAGGTAAATAAAAAAAATAAAGATGGCAGGGTAAAGAGTGGAAGAAAAAGAAGAGAAGGGTACAGTTAAACTTTGCGTTGCAAGCTGTGATAACTTAGGAGACTCCCTTAAGTGATGCAGAAGATGGTTTACCACCACAGAGATAAGAGGCATCAAAAACTGGACCTTGCTGGTAACCCATCTCCTGGGGTCCTTAATGTGGAGGAGATTTTTGTGCAAGTATCAAAAGGAGGCCAAAGGTGTCAAAAGGTGTCAGACAAAAATGCAGCTGAAGCCCAAAGCACACAGGAAAATGATTGAGCTGAAGTGTCTTAAGCATACAACTACAACTTTAGTAACTTTTCTAACGCAGGAGCCTTGTTAAAATACATGTTTCCAGTTTACTGGAAAGTTTGCGAACCCTTCAAATTTTTTCATATTTCTGCATACATTTGAGATAAAACTACATCAGATTTTCACAAAAGTCAACTCCTAAAAGTGAATAAACAAAAAATGAAATAAGAAATGAGTCAAATATTACTGTATTTTTTATTAATAAAAAGTATCCACTTTCATGTCTGCAGGTCTTTGCATTCAGCATCCGATGGGTGTGACCCCCCCTTTGCACATTTATAACTGCATCTAAATGTTTATGATAATTGTTGATTAGTCTTGATCATCATCTTAGAGGAATAGTAGCTAATTCCTGTCAATAAAACAGCTTAAACGCCGTTATTTTGGAAGATTTTATTTCATGAACGGTTTGCATCAGTTCCTTCTATAATATTTCTATAGGATTAAAGACGAGCAATTTAGCTTGGCTATTCCAAAATTTTAACTTTATTCTTCTTAAATCATTCTTTTTCACAGCAACTTTTGCAGATTGATTGTAGTCTTGCTACATGACCCACGTTTTTTGTTATCTGGCTACGTGACCCACATTAATGATGGCAAGCAGACCTGGCCTAGGAGCAGCAAAAAAAGGCTAAACCTAGAATACTACCACCAACAGGTTTCAGATATGGTACGAAGCTTTTATGCTGTAATGGAATGTTTTTGTTTCTCCAACTATAATGTATTTCCATCCAAGAAAAAAGCTCTACTTTGGTCTCAACCATACACAAAACACTGTTAAAGATTGCCTGGACAAGCCAAAAGTCTATGTGAACAAGCTGCAGGTGGGTAGTGGTGTTCTTTTTGGAGAGCAGTGACTTTCTCCTTGCAATCCTGCCATGCACAGCATTGTTCAGTGTTCTTCCGAATACTAATGTGACAGAGGCCTTAAGTTGCTTAGAAGTTACTTTGGATTCCTTTGTGACCTTAGAGACAAATATACGCCTTTCTCTTGAAGTGATCTTTGATGGGCGACCACGCCTGGGGAGGGTTATCATGGTCTTGCATTTCCTCCATTTGTACACAACCTGACTGACTGCTTTTTTCTTTACAGAGGTTTTGTCATAGCATATTTTGGTCTACTCAATATATCTACCAGTGGTTTAATAATGATTTCAAAAATATAAAATCCCCATACATGAGCAAATGGGAATCTACTTTGAATCTTTCTGTAGCTCTAGGTGATTGGGAACTGGCCATGTCCTTGACTTATTCTGCCACCATGTCCATGGCTCTTCAAAAGTCTTATTTTAAGCTTATCTCTAGGTGGTATTATTCACCGTCTCGCTTAGCATTTATTAATCCTTCCAATTCCCGTCTCTGCTGGAGGGATTGTGGACATTATGGTAGCCTTTCCCATTTGTTTTGGTTTTGTCCACGTATTAGACCTTTTTGGGATGAAATCTCTTCTCTTATTTCTATTATATTAAAACGTTCAGATTTTTCTCGGTCTCCTCAGTTTGCCCTGCTTTCGTTGAATGCAGATCAATTGACTCCACCTTTTAGGAAACTTGTTATACATCTGCTTTCATTTCTAAGAATGTGTGACGCCCGGGAGACCGAGGTACCCAGCACCAGATCAATGAGGTCCGTCTCTTGAGGGGGATGTCACTAGTGGCTTGACCCGGTGCTGTGGCCTCAGGCGATGCACAATGTAAGGGATATCATGAAGGAACAGACACTTACTTGATCAGCAGCAGGTCCTCTCAGCTGTGATGACCCCGATCCTGGATCAATGGCTATTGTCCAAATGAAAGACTGAGGCGCTGAAACGTTTAACTAGTTTACTTCAACAAAGAGGGATTTGCAACCAATACTGTCACCGGAGTCTGTTTAAGAACCCTGAATTACTTTGACCCTGTCAGGATTTCCACCTCTTATCATGCGCAGTTTCTGTATGGCCCTGCTGCTGTGTGTGAACTGGCTGCCGACCCAATCTGTCTCTTCTGTGCTCTGGTTCGACGGACAACCTGAGTCCTTTTTTTGTCGGCTTACCCCCTCTGGGAGTACCACTGAACTCTGTGTCTGTTGCTGCGTCATACCCTGGTGAAGCTGATATCACCTCACTTCCTTCTGGTTGCTGTATTATATATAATGAATATAGCTACGGATCTGGTATCCGTCTCTGCGCCTATTCTGGGTAGAGGTTATTGCTACCCGGTTCTCACAATGTCCTTTTTCTCTATCCCTCTTTTCCTACTATGGGTCTTACGGGCCTATAATCCGTCATAGGGCTGTTAGGAGTTCAGTTATACGACCTCTCACTTTCAGCTCCTCAGCCCAACTGCCAGTTTTTTTCTCAGGCCGGAGATGGTAGTGCAGTCTTGCTATTTTAATATTTGTATTTGGTGTCAATAACTATTTTTGTGGCAAATACCCCTAGGGGCGCCACAAATGCTATTGCTTTTTTTTGGAAATCTTCTAAAGTACCCTGGTACTTCACAAGAAATTATTGGCATTACTGAATGGCTGCTTTCCTTCCTTTTTAAAAAAAATGGTCTCGCTGGCTGGAAATATTTCCATAAGAATTTACTGTATTTATTGTTTTGCTATTTTATTCTATTTTTACTTTTATGCTTCATGAATGTTTCATGTCATTGCATTTATGTTAACCTTGCTCTCTCTATGTCTTGTTTTGGTTTAAAATGTTAATAAAGTTGCTTGGAAAAACAGAGGTTTTGTAAACTTTTCCAGAATGTTGGGCATCAACAGCTTTTCTGAAGTCCTAAGAAATCTCCTTTGTTCATGCCATGAACAAACATCCTGTGAAGATCAGAGTTTGATATATCCTTGTTCTTTAAATAAAATGGGTCATCCTCTCATCTCGATTGTCATCCCATTGATTGCACCAGACTAATTTCATCTTCAAATTGTTTATGGTAATCCTAAAAGGTTTACATACTGTTGCCACTCAGACATGCACTATTGGATCATTTTCTACATCTTTAAAACAATAAAATAAAAGTCTAAAAAAGTTGAATATTTCAGTTTTTTGCTCTCTATATCTGGGACCTCTTAAAACGCTGATGTGTATTGTAGTTTTGGGTTAAATTTCTGCAGAAATATGGAAAATTCTGAAGGTTTGACAAACTTTCATGCACAACTGTATATAAGAATTGATTCCACATAATTTCCAATAATGAAATATTTAACATAGCAATGCAAATGAACAAGTTGACTAGAAAACCACTAACACCAGATTAAAGAATAAAGGCCTCCATAAATAATAGCGTGGCCAGACTTCCTGACCATGAAAAATTACAGGGTAATTCTTTTGTTTCCCTGGGAAATAAACCACTGCCAAAGCAGCTGACTTTACTCTCTCCAGTGAAAAAAAATTGCTATTTGGCTAAATATTTTTTATGTATGGTGGAGTGGATAGAACAAGTGCTCGTCTTAACTGCTAACACATACACCTTTAGACCACTAAAGCCCTAAGTGTTGGAAATTATTTTTAGATTAATGAATCTAAACTTCCTTTGGCTCCTAAGAAGACCATACTGCTGTTTATATTTCAGACCATAAGGTTGCTTTTGTTTTTGATTATAACTGATGGTGGCATGTAAAGGGTTGTGCACCCTGGTCAAAATGTCTGTAATTGTGAACAGTTAAGCAAGTTGAAGATTAGTTGATCTCTAAAAGGCCTGCTTTTAAAGAGGACACATTTCCTTTGTGTTTTAGTAAAAAATAATTATATATTTTCATCTTTTACATTTTAAAAATTACAAAAAGGAAAATGGGCAGATGCAAAAGTTTGGAGATTTGTGTGCTCAGATAACTTTGGTTATAAGACCTTAGTTAGCCTGTTAGGATTATGGCCTACTCCGTTTCATTATTAAGAAGGGCCAGGTGATGCAAATTTCCCAGCTTTATAAAAACCCAGTTTCCACTAACCTTGAGACAAAAAACAGCAGCCATGGGTTCTGCGAAAAACAGATGCCTAGCACTCTGAAAATGAAATCGGTGGAGGCCCACAAAGCAAGAGAAAGCTGTAAGAATATAGCAAAGCGTTTTCAAGTTGCCCTTTCCTCTGTTCGAAATGTAAATGGGAAATTGCAGTTAACAGGAACAGTGGAGGTCAAGATAAGGTCTGGAAGATCAAGCAAAATTTCTGTGAACTGCTCGTAAGCTTGTTAAAGAGGCAAATCAGAACCCCCACTTGACTGCAAAAGACCTTCAGAAACATTTAGCAGACTCTGGAGTTGTGGTACATTGTTCTTCTGCTCATTGACACCTGCACAAATATGGCCTTCATGGAAGAGTAATCAGAAGAAAACCCCTCCTGCGTCCTCACAATAAAATTCAGTGTCAGAAGTATGTAAAAAAATATTTAAACAAGCTTGATGCATTTTGAAAACAAATCTTGTGGACCGCTGAAGTGAAAAAAAAACCTCTTCGGCCACAATGATCAAGGGTATGTGTGGAGAAAAAAGGGACACAATTTCAGGAAAAGAACATCATGCCAACCATTAAGCATAGGGGTGGATCAATTATGCTTTGGGGTTGTGTTGCAGCCAATTGCACGGGGAACATTTCACAGGTATAGGGAAGAATGGATTCAATAAAATTTCAAAAAATTGATGACTTTTGAATGTTGGCTGTGCTCTCACATTCGTGGTAGCATGAGACGGAGTCTACAACCCACACAAGTGGCTAAGGTAGTGCTGCTCATCTAGGATAGCACATCTATGCCAGCTGTGGCAAGAAGGTTTGCTGTGTCTGTCAGCGTAGCGTCCAGAGGCTGAGGCGCTACCAGGAGACAGGCCAGTACACCAGGAGGTGTGGAGGGGGCCGTAGGAGGGCAACAATCCAGCAGCAAGACCGCTACCTAAGCCTTTGTACAAGGAGGAACAGGAGGAACACTGACAGAGCCCTGCAAACTGACCTCCAGCAGGCCACAAATATGCATGTGTCTGTACAAACTAGAAATCGACTCCGTCCACAGATGGGGGTTGTGCTCACAGCCCAACACTGTGCAGGATGCTTGACGTTTGCCACATAATACCAGGATTGGCAAATTCGCCACTGGCGCCCTGTGCTCTTCACAGATGAAAGCAGGTTCACACTGAGCACATGTGGCAGACGTGACAGTCTGGAGACACCGTGGAGAGCGATCTGCTGCCTGCAACATCCTTCAGCATGACCGGTTTGGCAGTGGGTCATTAATGGTGTAGGGTGGCATTTCTTTGGAGGGCCGCACAGCCCTCCATGAGCTCGCCAGAGGTAGCTTGACTGCCATTAGGTACCGAGATGAGATCCTCAGACCCCTTGTGAGACCATATGCTGGTACGGCTGGCCCTGGGTTCCTCATAATGCAGGATAATGCCAGACCTCATGTGGCTGAAGTGTGTCAGCAGTTCCTGCAAGATGAAGGCATTGAAGCTATGAACTGGCCTGCCCGTTCCCCAGACCTGAATCTGATTGAACACATCTGGGACATCATGTCTCGCACCATCCACCAACGTCACGTTGCACCACAGACTGTCCAGGAGTTGGCGGATGCTTTAGTCCAGGTCTTGGAGGAGATCCCTCAGGAGACCATCTGCTGCCTCATCAGGAGCATGACCAGGCATTGTAGGGAGATCATGCAGGCACGTGGAGGCCACAAACACTACTGAGCATCATTTCCTGTCTTGAGGCATTTCCAGTTGAAGCAGCCTGTAACTTAATTTTCCACTTTGATTTTGAGCATTATTCCAACTCCAGACCTCCGTGGGATATTAGTTGTGATTTACGTTGATTTTTTTTTTTTATTTTAGGCCAAAAAATAAATAAGGGAAATGTGTCATCTTTAACTTTAGGCCTTTTATTTCATCTTCAACTTATTTAACGGTTCATAATAACAGTAATTTTGACCAGGGGTGCCTAAACTTTTACATGCCACTGTATATCATTAACATGAAACATAGGCTCCTGCGAAAAAGCATTGTGTTTTGGGTCCCATTAGCATTTTGCAGGTGACAAAACTGAACATGCAACCGTTATCTCAGCCGCCCATACAAGCCAACCTCCCCTTTAGCAGTCCTCGATTCTTATGTGCCATGCAAGATTTCATTTTTTTAACATTATTCATGTGAAATGTCAGCCATACAGCACTAATGCAGCCTTTATAATCTCTGCTTCTATTAGCAAAAAAAAGAAGCAAGGAATGGTTTGCACATCGCCAGTTTGTGTAAATGCCGTGCCAGAGCATGATCTTAGCATTGGCATTACCTCTGACCCGCATACTTTCCGTTCAGTAGGTAAAACTAGAGCACGTTTAACCTGCATCCACAAAGGAACAATAAAAGAATACATGAATACAGATAGTTGAAGCATGAAATTAAGAACAGTTAAATTAAGAAAATAGTACGTTCACAAAAATGTCCACAATTTAACTGGTATTTTTTGCAGATACACAAGAATAAATATAAATAAAACACAATGGGATTATCACTCTGCAGTTTACTTAGTGGGGCATGTATGTGCTACAGATTGGATCTGTAAGCAGAGAACCCAGGCATCACTAAAGGCCCCGTCTCACATAGCGAGATCGCTGCTGAGTCACTAGTTTTGTGACGCAACAGCGACCTCAGTAGCGATCTCGCTATGTGTGACACGTACCAGCGATCAGGCCCCTGCTGCGAGATCGCTGGTCGTGTCAGAATGGCCTGGACCTTTTTTTGGTCGTTGAGGTCCCGCTGACATCGCTGAATCGGTGTGTGTGACACCGATCCAGCGATGTCTTCACTGGTAACCAGGGTAAACATCGGGTTACTAAGCGCAGGGCTTAGTAACCCGATGTTTACCCTGGTTACCAGCGTAAATGTAAAAAAAAACAAACCGTACATACTCACCATCTGTTGCCCGTCAGGTCCCTTGGCGTCTGCTTCCTGCTCTGACTGAGCCGCCGTAAAGTGAGAGCACAGCAGTGACGTCACCGCTGCGCTCTGCTCTCACTGTACGGCGGCTCAGTCAGAGCAGGAAGCAGACGCCAAGGGACCTGACGGACATCAGATGGTGAGTATGTAGTGTTTGTTTTTTTTTACATTTACGCTGGTAACCAGGGTAAACATCGGGTTACTAAGCGCGGCCCTGCGCTTAGTAACCCGATGTTTACCCTGGTTACCCGGGTGCTGCAGGGGGACTTCGGCATCGTTGAAGACAGTTTCAACGATGCCGAAGTCGTTCCCCTGATCGTTGGTTGCTGGAGAGAGCTGTCTGGGTGACAGCTCCCCAGCGACCACACAGCGACGCTGCAGCGATCAGCATCGTCTGTATCGCTGCAGCGTCGCTGTGTGAGACGGGGCCTTTAAACAGTGCAGTTAGTTAACACAAGCTTTAACAAGACATCTCTCAATGAAATTCGACAAGATCAAAATGGGGTTAGTGTGGGTTCGGAAATCACCTTTAAAACGAGCCTCATTCTAACGGTCCACAGACTTGCAATGTAAAAGCCACTTCCGGCTCACTCAGAGCCCTGTGTCACCTGGCAAGTCGGAATAGCAGTCATATGACCCAGAAGAGGGCAAGCATTAGCAACAGGGGAAGGTGGCGATCGGCAAGTACAGTATATTACAGCACCTACACATTTACAAAGGTTTAGGTAATACAAAGTGTGGTGGAAGTGAGTCTTTAGTTTCATTAGTGCATCTGCACCTTAAACAACTTGTTGCACACGATTTCATATTTCATTATTTACGTTGCATTTATATTTATAAGAAAAATGATAAATGGAGCCTTTTTTTGTTTTTTTTTATAAGTCCACATCCATTAGTGAAAAACTGGAAAATGAAAGACAAAAAGCAGAAAAGAAGAAAAGATATGCACACTAGTGGGATCAACCAACCATAATAAATTTTATTATACCTAACACTACAAAAGAGGCAAAAAAGGACATACAGTCAATTGTATACTTTTATGTGCTCTGTATACAGTATTTCATGTATTGCCATGTTAGTCCATGTTTTCATCTGTGTTTGTCCTGGGGGGTACTAGTTGGTTCATTTTGCCATTTTTGGAGTTTTAAGGGTAGGTGCACACGTTCAGGATTTTTTGCGTTTTTTCGAGTTTTTTCGCTATAAAAAAGCGATAAAATCGCAAAAAAAAAAACGCGAATAAAACGCTTACATATGCCTCCCATTGTTTTCAGTGTATTGAGTATATCTTGTTTAAATGTTGCATTTTTTTCCGCGAAAAAATCGCATTGCAGAAAAAAAAGCAACATGTTCATTAATTTGCGGAATCGCGGGGATTCCGCACACATAGGAGTGCATTGATCTGCTTACTTCCCGCATGGGGCTATGCCCACCATCCGGGAAGTAAGCAGATCATGTGCGGTTGGTACCCAGGGTGGAGGAGAGGAGACTTTCCTCCACGGACTGGGCACCATATAATTGGTAAAAAAAAAAAAGAATTAAAATAAAAAATAGTGATATACTCACCTTCTGATGGCCCCGGAGTCTTCCCGCCTCTCATCGGTGCATGCTCTCTCTTCCGTTCCTATAGATGCTCTCTGTGAAGGACCTGCGATGACGTCGCGGTCATGTGCCCGTGACGTCGCGGTCATGTGACCGCGACGTCATCGCAGGTCCTACACACAAAGCAACAGCTGAGGAGATCGGGGGCCATCAGAGGGTGAGTATAACCTTTTTTTATTTTTTAATTATTTTTAACATTATATATTTTTACTATTGTTGCTGCATAGGCTGCATCTATAGTAAAAAGTTGGTCACACTTGTCACGCACTATGTTTGACAAGTGTGACCAACCTGTCAATCAGTTTTCCAAGCGATGCTACAGATCGCTGGGAAAACTTTAGCATTCTGCAAGCTAATTACGCTTGCAAAATGCTAAAAAAAAAAACGCGGGAAAAAAATGCGAAAAGAAGCATGCAGATTTCTTGCAGAAAATTTCCGGTTTTCTTCAGGAAATTTCTGCAAGAAATCCTGACGCGTGCACATACCCTAAATATTTTTAATTGTATGTCCTTTTTTTGCCTCTTTTGTAGTGTTATGTATAATAAAATGTATTATGGTTGGTTGATCCCACTAGTGTGCATATCTTTTCTTCTTTTCTGTTTCTTGAACCAGGTTAAATGCACGTGTTTGATCCCTGTGTTACAAATTTGTGTGGTACCCGCTATCTTTCAGTTTCTGTGAAAAACAAAAAGCCCCACTGCTGCCTTTATACTCTTCAGCTGCACTAATAAAAACGTAAGAAATACTCACCAAAAGACACAGTATAATGCGATGTGTCCTGGCCTCCATCTTCCTTTTCCTGGCCGCATATTTAGATTTACCCTATGGCTCACCTAACACTATGAAAGTTAAAATGCAAGAGCTCTGGCATAATCCTTGTCATCTTGGCCAAAGCATTATTTGAATAATTACAACTAGAAGTTCCATTTTTACCGGTTTTCAGTTAACATGGGCTAACAGAGCAGATTATTTTACTACTAATGTTAGCAACCTGACGCTACCATTTACCACATGGTAGCCCACAGACCACATGGAAAAGTTGTTAAAATGTTCTCACACTAGACTAATAGCAACAAGACCAGACAAATTAAGACCTAAATTAATTTTTTTTAAAAAGTAAACTGAAATAAATGTAAAAAAAAATCCATTTCACACTGGCAAACTTATGAAATTAAACCTTAAACATTTTCACAACCATAATTTATACATTTGAGCACTAAGACTTACCCCGTCATTGCCCGTTTGAACTTGTCCATTGAAATTGAGAGTACGGAAAGGAGAGTGGGCAGAAAGGCGTTTATCCCATTCGCTGGGACGTGGTGCAGGAACAGACTCCATAAAACTTTTCTTCAGCTCACGAATACTGGCATGATGACGAATTATTTCATCTTGAGTTTTCTCCAGGTCCTAATAAAATTTGATGGTATAGTGGACAGTAATATCAATAAAATTATAAAATGCAAAGATTGGAGAATACTCAGCAGAATGACGATGAAAATTTTGATGCAGAAAAGACAAAAATATGGAAGTAAAGAAAAGTGTTAAATGTGGGAGAGCTGAAGGCCAGTGAAACCAAGGAACATGGACATTAAAATATTATGATCTGTGGCCAGAAAACAGCAAAATGTGCTAAGCAGGTTACACTGCAAATCACATAGGTAAGAAAGCAACATAAAAAGCAAGTGTTAATAACGCGAGAGGGAAATATATCCAGTGCCCTTAGAAAGCAGAGGCTGTAAATTCACTCTGCTCAGGAAAGTTGCTTCTTTTGCCTGTACCTGAAGAATAAGCCTGCATACAATTCATTACTTTACTGCACTTTCCATGATTATGGATTATCCATAAATGCCTTAATGTCTAAAAAAGTTCAATGCCGACTTATTTTATACATATACATCTTTAGTAGAATGTCTGATGTTCATAGGGAAAAAGATATGCAATATAATGTACCGGATATAAATATCAGATTAAATTAATCATAATGTTATCGCATACTCCAAATATAATAGAGGTCAGTGGACTTGGATAAAAAGTACAAATCTCACTTGTCATATCGATAATGAATGATCATAAATATAATGGAGGTCAATGGAGTTTGACATAAAGTAGTTTCCACTAGTCATATTGAAAAGATGTTGTCCAATACTAAACACTATTAAAGGACCTTTCATCAGTTGTAGCATGTTAAACTGGCCACATCTTGGAATAGAGACTGCAGAGATTAATGAATGATAATTTTTGTTTCTCATCACTGTTGCAGCTCTGATACAAGTAAAGTGCAAGAGGGCATCACTAGAGATAATTCTCTAGGGATCTGTACTTTTTCTCCTGCATGATATTGACCAATCAAACAGGAGCATCTTGCATAAGATAAGTAAGAGTGCACACCTCCAGAGAAGCTTACATACAAGCTCTGTGTGAAATATGCATTGACACAGCCTTTCACCCCTTACAACCTGTGTAGAGTACCACAGAGTCATGTGTCATTACAAACAACGCCTGCAGATTCCTCCCACTCAATGCACTGTTATCTCTGCTCTACTCCCAACTCCCCACACACGAAAGCTGGAGTGGGTATTTGTAATTTCACATAGCTCTGCTCTACTCTACACAGTGAAATCATTCAAAAGAGCAGGGCTGTGTGTCATGACACGTCTTACATTCTCTGGGGCATGTTCTTTTTCTACCCCTTATACTTATGAATGGTCAACCTCATGCAGGGGAAGAAATACAGTTGAGCTCATCATAAAACTATAACCTAAACTTTAGAAGCAAATATTTCCTCAGTGGATAAGAAATTCATTAAGCTTAGCCATGACTATTCTATGATGTGGCCAATTTAACATGCTCACACTGGTGAAAGGTGCTCTTTAAAGGAAACCTGTCAGGTCGGATAACCCTAATAACATATAGATATTGGGTTAATCTGTAGGTTAATAGTGTTATAAAGGTGTGGCACCTGAGAGAAAATTTACTTTAGTCCCCTCTAGAGTTGCTGGATTTCAGTCATGCAGGCACGTCAGCATTGATATAGTCATCGCTAAACATTCATTGACCGTCGGCTGTAAGCATGCCCTGGGGTTTTGACTGACAGTCAGCTCAGAGGGCATCAGTGAGCAATAAAGTTAATTTCTCACAGGAGCTGCACTTTCAATATAACGGCCTGGGACCTTCATAATACTATTAACCTAATTTCGGAAAACAAAATAATTGAAAAATAAATTTAAAGCCGTCCTTCAATATGGAGGTATTACACCCGATTTGTAAGATAATAGCGTTATACGAACAGACAGGTTCCTTGTAAGTGTAGAGTCAGTGACACCAAATAATTTGGCACTACATTGTGATTCTGCCTGGCAGTTACAAATACATGTCAGTCTCTAATTCTGAGAAACTGAACATTGTGGACAAGCTATAGTGTTCTCTTTCGGTTTTGCTATACTGTGTGCTATAGCTTTAAAGCAAGCACTATGGAGATTTGTGATTTCCTTGAGCAACTATATAAAAAAAAAAATTGAAGTATAAGGTGGTAATAGAAGATGATCCCATGGCGGATACTTCAGATAATTACTAGCACCATATAAGGCTACTTTCACACTAGCGTCATGCACTGCACGTCGCTATGCGTCGTTTTGTAGAAAAAACGCATCCTGCAAAAGTGCTTGCAGGATGCGTTTTTTTCTCCATAGACTAGCATTAGCGATGTAGTGCGACGCATTGCCATACGTCGCACAACGTTTTTTGGTGCGTCGTGTCCAGCATTTCCGACCGTGCATGCGTGGCCGGAACTCCGCCCCCTCCTCCCCGCACCTCACAATGGGGCAGCGGATGCATTGAAAAACAGCATCCGCTGCCCCCGTTGTGCGGCGCTTCCACATTATGCGTCGGTACGTCGCAACTTCGCATTGCGACGTGCAGTGCACAACGCTAATGTGAAAGTAGCCTAATGGGGAAGATCATAGACTTTAGGCATATCGGCAATCTCAAGTGCCCAATGTTATGAAAAGTGTGATACAAAGATACCAGCATGTACTTCTGCAGTCTTGTGAGATTGCTAGATTTTATTTGTAGTTGTATCCGCTATCAGCGGTACGTGTTGCTACATGCGGGTTAGTTGACAGTATTTCACATGACATTTAGGACAAGTACTTTTGCTGTTCTAACCGCAAATGAAACAGTAGAGAAGAATAAATTCACAAGTGTCGTTAACTCTTTGCAAACATTTACCAGTGTTATCCTAATTGGCTTTTCAGCTCTAACCAGTAGGTATTCAGTCAAATGATGCAACATACAAAACGGTGATCACATAATAGTAATGACAGTTATAGATTAAAAGTAAATGTTTGATTCCGGAGTTGGGGTGTAAGTTGATGGAGGAAACATGAAGGATGGATTTTGACAGTTGGCATGGGCAATCATACCAAGGGCATAAATGGCCTAACATCCGAATCTATATCTTTGTAACAGTAGAAAAAAGTTCTAAATTGCACAATACTGTGTCTTGAGTCAAAGAAGACAACGCCATTTTTTTTTAGCGACAGGTTGCAGACAAAAGCCCTTTAGGATGACTTCAGCCCTGTTGCAGGCTGTGTCTTATTGGCATGCATTAAAACTTCACATCACAGATATACTAGCTTGCATACACACAATGAGCCTTGTTACAACACGTATAAGCACAGAATTGCAAAACACAAAGTTATAATCAGCTTCACCGGTCACAAAATAGCAGTCAACTCAAACACAAAACAATCTGTAAACAAATTGTAAAGCATACTTATATGGCATGTATAATTATGCAGCAGAGGTCCTAACATGAAGACATGATGCACTACATCCCATCCTTACTAGGTAAATTAAGTTAAATTTGCCTGCTCTAGAGCACCAGAAGTCTGGTCTACAACTTTCAAACGCATCTAACACACATCGGACTGTTGCAAAGCCATTATTCTAATGAGCCACGTCTCCCATCTGTGACAGAGATGTATAGCGTATATTAGGAAAGGATCATTTTATACAGCAAGTGAAATAAGTATTGAACATGTCACTAATTTCCTAAGTAAATATATTTCTTCAAGAAGCTATTGACATGCAATTCTCACCAGATGTTGGTAACAACCCATTTAATCCATACAGGCAAATAAATCCAACCATAGATGGCCATTACATAAGTTATGCGTAAGAATGAGAAAACACAGGGAAAATGTATTGAACCCACTTAATGAAATTAATTTACTACGCTATACAAAAGCCTTTGTTGGTGATGACCATTTCAAGACACCTCCTGTATGGAGAAACTAGTCCCACACATTACTCAGGTGTGATTTTAGCCCATTCTACCACATAAACACTCTTCAAATCCTGAAGGTTCCATAAACTCTTTCTATGAACTTTGAGCTTTAGTTCCTTCCATTAATTTTCTATTGGATTCAGGTCAGGTGATTGGCTGAGCTATTCTAGCTTTATTTTCTCTCTGAAACCAATTGAGGGTTTCCTTTACAGTGTGTTTGGGATCATTGTCTTGCTGAAATATCCACCCTTGTTTCATCTTCAATATCTTAGTAGAAGGCAGATTTTTATCAATAATGTCTCGGTACATTTTTCCACCCATCCTTCCTTCAACGGCATGAAGTTTGTCCGTGCCGTATGCTAAAAATGGCCCCATACCATAATGTTCCCACCTTCAATCTTCACTGTTGGTATGGTGGTTAGGTTGATTGCAGTGCCTTTTTGATGTCCGAACATGGCGTGCATTATAAAAGAAAAAGAGAAAAGGCGCTCCAAGTGTATTACCCTCAATATAAGACACAGCAAGCACAATATCGTAAATGCTCACATGACTGAGTTGTGACCTGGCACAAATCTGTACTCATAAGAATTAGGGCAGCTGCTCCGACCGCTGTCCCACACACCGATGGGAAGAAACTTATTCAAACCAAACAGGAAATAGAGCGGTAATTTCCAGGCGCTGCCACAAAGTGATGCCCGAAAACTACCACTCTTTTTCCTGTTTGGTTTGAATGGTGTGTATTATGGCATCCTGAAAGTTGAATTTTCTTCTCATCTGATGCAGACTATATTCTCCTAGAATTTCACAGGTTTGTCTAAATTTTGTGGAGCACACTTTAAATGCACTTGAACATGCTTTTTGTTCTGCCATGGAGTCTAAAGGCTAGTTTCACACTAGCATTTTGATGAGCTGCGGAGGGCTGCGGACTTCCTCCCTGAAGCCCCACCCACGGCCGCCGCTCAGCTTCGCCCACTTCCGCATGCAGCCTGCGTACCTATCTTTCACATTAGGTACGCAGGTCGTGCGCATGTATGTTTTGACGATGCGGCGACCAGCATCAAACGCAGCTGGTTGGAATTTTTTTTTTCCTCTGAAGCGTCAAAACGACGGTGAAATTATGTTTTTTCACACATTTGGATTATGGTCCTAACCGTACTCACTGGACCCTTCAGTAGCTGGGAATTCTTTTGTAATTCATGCAATCAGTATGTTTTGCAACAATAAGATTGCTAAGGACTTGAGATGGTTCACTGGTTTTACCCACCATGCAATGATTCTTGGTAATGAGACACCACTTTATGGCCATCAGTTGAACCAGCTGATATTTTTCGCTAAGTAAAAGGATTTCTAATTACTAATAAATTTCAGCTGAAGTCATGAATTTTCATGGCTTTTTGCACCTCTCTGTCTTCATGCGTTCAATACTTTTTCACAGTGTCATTCCTCATTATGACACATAATTTAATTTACAAACATCTATGACTTGATTTCTTTGCCCGTGTCGATTGGATGTGTTGATACAGACATCCAGTGAGAAATTTATACCAATATCATACATAGACATAGGTTTACTTAGAAAATGTGTGACTTGTTCAATACTTATTTCATCCACTGTGTGTGTTGGTAATACAATATACACTGCTCCAAAAAAATAAAGGGAACACCTAAACAACAGAATATAACTCCAAGTAAATCAAACTTCTGTGAAATCAAACTGTCCACTTAGGAAGCAACACTGACAATTTCACATGCTGTTGTGCAAATGGAATAGACAACAGATGGAAATTATTGGCAATTATCAAGACACACTCAGTAAAGGAGTGGTTCTGCAGGGGGGACCACAGACCACATCTCAGTACCAATGCTTTCTGGCTGATGTTTTGGTCACTTTTAAATGATGGTTGTGCGTTCACACTCGTGGTAGCATGAGACGGACTCTAAAACCCAAACAAGTGGCACAGGTAGTGCACACATCAATGTGAGTTGTGGCAAGAAGGTTTGCTGTGTCTGTCAGCGTAGTGTCCAGAGGCTGAAGGATCTAACAGGAGACAGGCCAATACACCAGGAGACGTCAAGGGGGCTGTAGGAGGGCAACATCCAGCAGCAGGACCACTACCTCAGCCTTTGTGTAAGGAGGAACAGGAGGAGCACTGCCAGAGCCCTGCAAAATGACCTCCAGCAGGCCACAAATGTGCATGTGTCTGCACAAACGGTTAGAATACGAATCCAGGAGGATGGTCTGAGTGCCCGACGTCCACAGAACACCAGGATTGGCAAATTCGCCACTGGCGCCCTGTGCTTTTCATAGATGAAAGCAGGTTCACACTGAGCACATGTGACAGACGTGAGAGTCTGGAGACGCCGTGGAGAGTGATCAGCTGCCTGCAACATCCTTCACCATCACCGGTTTGGCAGTAGGTCAGTAATGGTGTGGGGTGGCATTTCTTTGGAGGGCTGCACAGCCCTCCATGTGCTCGCCAGATGTAGCCCGACTGCCATTAGGTACAGAGATGAAATCCTCAGATCCCTTGTGCGACTATATGCTGGTGCGGTTGGCCCTGGGTTCCTCCTAATGCAGGACAATGCCAGAACTCATGTGGCTGGAGTGTGTCAGCAGTTCCTGCAAGATGAAGGCATTGAAGCTATGGACTGGCCCGCCCATTCCCCAGACCTGAATCTGATTGAACACATCTGGGACATCATGTCTTGCACCATCCACCGTCGTCACGTTGCACCACAGACTGTCCAGGAGTAGGCGGATGCTTTAGTCCAGGTCTGGAAGGAGAACCCTCAGGAGAGCATCCGCAGCCTCATCAGGAACATGCCCAGGTGATGTAGGGAGATCATACAGGCACGTGGAGGCCACACACACTACTGAGCATCATTTCCTTGTCTTGAGGCATTTCCACTGAAGTTGGATCAGCCTGTAACTTCATTTTCCACTTTGATTTTGAGCATCATTCCAACTCCAGACCTTCGTGAGATATTGTGATTTACGTTGATCATTTTTAGGCTTTATTGTTCTCAACACATTCCACTATGTAATGAATAAAGATTTACAACTGGAATATTTCATTCAGTGATATCTAGGATGTGGAATTTTAGTGTTCCCCTTATTTTTTGAGCAGTGTACATATATATTACACATATACACATACATTCTCCTTTCCTTACTCAGTCATCTGCTCACAGAAAGAAGAATGGATTATATATTATGGTGGCTTAAAAGTTCCAACCTTAGCAACCACAGCCTTTCTAGTCTCAACTCATCACGAACTAAAAATATAGCAACTTTGATTGGTTGATTAAATCTGTCTTGTGGTTGTTGTTAAATCTTTATTTTCAGTTTTGAGTTAACCCCTTCCCGACATGCGCCATACATATACTGCTCTGCGGGAGCCGCTTTCCAGCAAACAGTATATGTACGACAGCACGATCGCGAGGGATCACATTGAGCGCTGCTGCAATCGGCTGCTAGCACCGATAGTGGGAATTTAGCCCCTCTGATGCCGTTGTCAGTAGTGACAGTGACATCAAGGAGCATATGATTCCCTGCGCGATGTGATCGCCTTTTCCTGATGTCTCCATGGAAGACCCCCGGCTGCAAGATGGCCGTGGGTCCTTCTGGGTCCTGCAGAGAAGTTGGCTTGTGAGCCTGTCAGATGCTAATGTAATACTCAGATTTACGATTTGACACTATACAGTGATGTCCCAGGATGGGGCAATGTAAAAAATAAAAATAAAAAATAAATTAAAAAGTGTAAAAAATTTTTTTTTTATAAATCCCCAATTAAAGGAAAAAAAAACAACTATTTTTCCAATTAATACATTTATTTATGCAAAAAAAAAAAAATAAATAAATAAGAGTACACATTTGGTATTGCTGCGTCCATAACGACCCACGCTATAAAACTGTCCCACTAGTTAACCCCTTCAGTGAACACTGTAAAAATTATAAATAAAAAACCAGGCAAACAACAATGCTTTATAATACCGCCGAAAAAAGTGCAATAAAACGCAAGCAAAAAGTAAATAAAAATGGTACAGCTGAAAACATCGTCTCACAAAATACAAGCCGCCATACAGCTCCATCAGCAGAAAAATAAAGTTATAGCTCAGAATAAAGTGATGCAAAAATAACTAATTATTTTTTCTATAAAATAGTTTTTTATTTTGTAAAAGCGCCAAAACATTATAATAAAAAAAAAAAAAAAAAAAAAAAGAAACCGTGCCTTGCAAAAGTATTTGGCTCCCTGGAACTTTTCAACCTTTCCCACATATCATGCTTCAAACATAAAGATACCAAATGTAAATTTTTGATGAAGAATCAACAAGTGGAACACAATTGTGAAGTTGAACGAAATTTATTGGTTACTTTAAATTTTTGTGGAAATTCAAAAACTGAAAAGTGGGGCGTGCAATATTATTCGGCCCCTTTAACTTAATACTTTGTTGCACCACTATTTGCTGCAATTACAGATGCAAGTCGCTTGGGGTATGTCTCTATCAGGTTTGTACATCGAGAGACTGAAATTCTTGCCCATTCTTCCTTGGCAAACAGCTCGAGCTCAGTGAGGTTTGATGGAGATCGTTTGAGAGCAGCAGTTTTCAGCATAATCGCATGGGTACAGTGTTTATAATTAATATGGTTGAGATTATCCTGATATTCACACACAAAAAAAGAGAAACTCCATTTGAAAATGGTGCCCACCGCGTCTGCGCAGTAGCAGCCATCAGTGTATATAGAAGTGATGCGATAGCAGATATTGCGCAGGTATTGGCAGCGCAATCTTGCTAGAGAAAAAAAAAAATCCTCCTCCAAGATTGCACCGCCGCTGCATTCGCAGTAGCAGCCATCGGTGATCGGGTGCCATTTTCAAGTGGATTTTCATTTTTTAATATCAGGATAACCTCAACCATAATATCTATATGCACATTACGTATGCGATTATGCAGCAGCACAGGTGCCAAGGCTGGCGCCTGCCTGCAGAAGGATTTTTTTTTTTTTTTTTTAGTATGTACATATAATATTCATTATGCAAACTAGGGGGCAAGTCACTGAGGGATCACTGGCCTGTCAGCAGTCTTCATTATGAATAGCTAAGCAGAGCACCACATGAAGACTCCCAGACCCCCCCCCCCCCCCACAGGCCACCCCAGAGGACAAGCATATCATTGACTCATATCATTGACTGAAAACTGTAAATAAAGATTAAACAACAACCAAGGTATCATTTTAATCAGTTTAACCGTGCCGACCTGACACTGTCTGTAGGTCACTGTGCACAATCCTGCTGACAGGTTCCCTTTAAATAAGCAGAACATACAAAAATAATAAACTTTGTAATTTATCTTATCAGAGAAATCTGCCTATTCCTCCTCCTGGATTTATCTTTCACTCCTAGTTCATGGGTAAAATCTGTATTTTGTGAAAACAGATTTTTCCCATTACTAAGACAGGAGGAAATGCTAGTTGTTGCTTGTAAAATTCTATGGACGGGAAGAAGGAGGAGCTCAAGGCATACACACATTTTTCTGCAAGTTCTCCTGAAACAACAGTTTTTTCATAAACCTGTATGAGCACCAACTGTCATCTCCCATCTTAGAAGTGGGAAAATGTTTGTCTACTGAAGACAGACTTTACATGTGAAATGAGAATTTTGAGAATGATCAGTCCAGGAGTAGAAAGAAGTGGATTTGTCTAATAAGATATATTATAAGCTTTCGCAGTTTTAATGTGCACTATTGATTTATGAAAAAAAATAAAAATAATAATAATATATATATATATATATATATATATATATATTATATATTCTGCGTCATACTCTTCCATGTAACCCCTACAGAATATATACAGTTCTGTGCAAAAGTGTTTGCCCCTTTCCTGATTTCCTATTCTTTTGCACGCTTGTCACACTTAATTTTAAGGAAAAAAGAAATCCAAAATTACAGAGTTCAAATTCCCTAGTCACACTGAGGCCTCATTACTGCCACACCTGTTCTCAATCAAGAAAATCACTTAAATAGGACCTGCCTGACAAAGTTAAGTAGACCAAAAGAACCTCAAAACGTATACATTATGCTGCAATTCAAAGAACCAGAGAAATTCTGGAACAAAGGAGAAAAAGTAATTGAGATCTATCAGTCTGGAAAAAGGTTATAAAGCCATTTCTAAAGCTTTGGGACTCTAGCGAACCATATCGAGAGCCATCATCCAAAAATGGCCAAAACATGGAACAGTAGTGAACCTTCCCAGGAGTGGCCAGCTGACTAAAATTACCCCAAGAGCACACTGATGACTCACCCAAGAGGTCACAAAAGACCCCACAACAACATCTAAAGAAATGCAAGTCTCACTTGTCTCAGTTAAGGTCAGTGTTCATGATGACTCCATCATAAAAAAAGAGACTGGGCAAAAATTGCCTGCATGGCAGAGTTCCAAGATGAAAACCTCAGCTGAGCAATAAGAACATAAAGGCTCATCTTAGTTTTGCCAGAAAACATCTTGATGATCCCCAAGACTTTTGGGAGAATACTCGGTGGACTGACAAGACAAAAGTTGAACTTTTTGGAAGGTGTATGTCCCATTACATCTTGCGTAGATGTAACAGCATTTTAGAAAAGGAACATCATACCAACAGTAAAATGTGGTGGTAGAGTGATGGTCTGGGACTGTTTTGCTGTTTCAGGATCTGGAAGACTTGCTGTGGTAAATGGAACCATGAATTCTGCCATCTACAAAAAAAAATCTGAGGTCATCTGTTTGTGACTTCAAGCTGAAGCACACTTGGGTTATATAGCAGGACAACAGCAAGTCCACCTCTGAATGGCTTAAGGTAAAGAAAATTAAGATTCTGGAGCAGCCTAGTCAAAGTCCTGACTTTAGTCTTATTGAGCTGCTGTGGAATGACCTTAAAAAGGTGGTTCATGCTAGGAAACCCTCCAACGTGACTGAATTATATCAATTCTGCAAAGAACAGTGGGCCAAAATTCCTCCAGAGCATTGTAAAAAGACTCATTGCTAGGTATCGCAAATGATTGATTGCAGTTGTTACCGCTAAGGGTGGCCCAACCAGTTATTAGGTTTAGGGAAAAATCATCACACAGGGTCCTGTAGGTTTGGATTTTTCCCCTTAATAACATAGACCTTCATTAGAAAAAAACTGTGTTTTGTGTTTTCTTGTGTTACCTATGTCTAATATTTAAATATGTTATTTGGTGATCTGAAACATTTAAGCGTGACAAACAAGCAAAATAGGAAATCAGGAAGGAGGCAAAAAATTTTTCATACACCTGTAGGTTTGTACAGCGTTGGAGACATGTTGAAGAAAATATGACTGCAGAAGTTGCTTGTTTGTTGCCGTGGATGTGCATAGGAGCTGAAGAAATAAAGCTGTAGCTTTATTTTGGATGCAAATTGAGTCAAGTAAAAAAAATGACGTTCAGGAGCATTCAAATATTTTCTAGATGAAATTACTCAAACTGAAGATTCTGCTTTGGAATCATGCAACAACAAAAAATGTAAAGCATGCAAAAAATAAATGAACACACAGACAAAGTTGGCACAAAACAAAAAAAAAAAACAAAAAAAGTGTAAACTGCATCATTTAATACCAACCTCCAACATTAAATTGCTATGTCTGATATATATGTTTTCACCCTCTAGTTTCTTTGCTCTTTTCTGTGAATGTGAACAAAAATAAATAGGAAAAAAAACAATGAAAATTAAAACTCGTTATTTCTACAGTGGGGAAAGTGACAAATGAAAGCCATAGTCATAGGTATTTTATTTTTGAAATTTTCCTTCTTCCACTCAATATTGGTGCAATTTCAGTAAAACTAATGACCAAAAAATGTCATTGTATTTGAATTTAAATTGTTGTTCATAGCCAGAGCCGAGTTCTAAAAAACAAAGGGAATTAAAATCACAAAGTTTCAAGTATAAAACTACTAAAATATTGAAAAAATCATCATGTACGTCATAAATTAAAACTGGTGCAGACAAAAATGGGAGCATTTTTGTGGTGCTTATTAATATATAAGAATTACAGGTTTTTCTCTAACGCAGCCTTCCTGTTCTCAAAATAGCTGCTCCAAGTCCTCGGCAACGCCACGGGTGCACCAAAGTCCCCCCATTTACATAACCAACCATGCTGTTTTTATATAAAATGATATTTCTAACATCTACGGAAACAGGAAGAATTCTATAGAGGCCAAGTCCCTTATGTGAACATCTAAATAGTTCAGTATCACTTTGGAGTTAACAAACTACCTTTTCAAAGGAGGCAGATGGACCGGTCTGATTACATAGGCCTTTATTAACCACCATTTGGGCAGTGTGAAAAAGAGCGATGAAGGAGGAGAAACTCATTTATTGAATAGTAATGTCACAAAATCATGCCCCATCCACATTTGTTTAAATAAAACAAACAAAAAGGATTTTTTTTGTACTTTACTTTAAATGCCTGAATTAACCTAGTATGGAATAATTTCTTCTCTTTCTTACTGAAGTGTATTAGTATCTACATATTTTTAATAGTGCAAAGTAATTATGATCAATTTTGCACAACTGTTAAATAAAACAAAAAAAAAAATTACAAAACAAACATAACATAAAATAAGCACATGCAAAGGCTTCTTCATGAATTTTGCATGTCTTTGTAAATGCATAAGAATAGCATATAAAGAAGGCTGGTAAAGCTCATGTGTTTTACAATGTCGATGCTTTATAATGGCTGTCAAGAGAAAATACTGGGCTTTGTTTATCTAAGATCACATAAAAATCAAGAACGCTGAAACTTCAGTGATGTTCAGGAAATTAGCTTCACATAGATTAGTGCTTGTGGGGAGTACAGTCACTTTTGATAAAGGAGGCCCAATCTTTCATGGATTGATTCTTATTTATATTACTGGAAATTGAAGGGTTTTTCCATCAAGTTTTAAATCCCAATGGGCTTCTTGTATCAAGATATGTTAGACTACTTTCACACTAGCGTTAACTGCAATACGTCGCAAATGCGTCGTTTTGCCGAAAATACGCATCCAGCAAAAGTTCTTGCTGGATACGTTTTTTCGTCATAGACTAACATTAGCGACGCATTTGCGACGCATTGCCAAACGTTGCGTCCGTTTTGCGACGCTTGGGCGTGTGGTAGCGGACCGTCGGGGAAAAAAAACGTTACATGTAACGTTTTTTGCTCCTGACGGTCCGCTTTTTCCGACCGCGCATGCGCGGCCGGAACTCCGCCCCCACCTCCCCGCACCTCACAATGGGGCAGCGGATGCGTGGGAAAAATGCATCTGCTGCCCCCGTTGTGCGGCGGAGACCACGCTAGCGTCGGGAACGTCAGCCCGACGCACAGCGACGGGTTGTTCCCGACGCTAGTGTGAAAGTGGCCTTACCCCATTCTCGGATGCTGCTCCCAGTCTTTGTGGACAAGCAGCGACCTCAGAACACAAGACCTAGACCACTGCAGTCAATAATTGGGCTCAGCAGTCTTGTGCCAATTATATTGGCAACATTGCCATGAAGAGGCAGCTCTGGAGCATGTAAAGAAAAGCAATCTTCCTTAGTTTATTATTTTCAAAAAGAGAAAGGTGAAAAACATAAATTGGAAAATCCATTTAAAATCTACAGAAAAAAAAGTATATTATAAGGAACAGTTCTAAAAATGTATTAACTCCATCCCCCAATAAAAAGAAAGAAAAATACTGTCTTGTCCTCAAAGCAACCAATTTCTTATTTGAACATGAGTTTCTTAGCTTAACATTCTAATCAGCTTTGTAATTTTTTGCTTTACCCCAATAGAACAATATACAATTTTTGTATATGTGGTCCATGCCGCTCTACAACTAAGGTACAAATAATTTCTTAAAGTTTTAGGGTAAGTTCACACTGCGTTTTTGCTGCGTTTTTTTTTAATGCTAATTTTCAGCTGCTTTTTACAATACCAGCAAAGCCTATGAGATTTCAGAAATCTCATGCACACACATTGGTTTTTTGTGTGATCAGTATTTTGCGCTTTGCTGCGTTTTTTGTACATAGAGCATGTCACTTTCAGCGTTTTTGCTGCGTTTTTTCACCCTCTGACTTGAATGGATGTTGAAAAAAAAACGCAACACAAATGCAGGTATCATTATTTGCTGCTGAAAATCCAAAGACATTAGCATGGACAAAGAGAAAAAAAAAAAGCACCAAAAACGCACCTAAACCTGCGTTTTTAACGCAGCTTCTTTCCTGCCAAGAAGATCAGGTTTTGCTGCAGAAAAAAAAAGCACCAAAAATGCCCCGTGTGAACTTACCCTTATAGAGAAATGAAAACCGTTGTTGGCTAAATGGCCACTGCTTGACAATACTGGGTGAATATAAAGTTCATCATAAACCTGCAGATTTTCTATTGGATAGCAATTAGTAACAATTTGGGGGAATGAGATTTCATAAATCAGTCACCCGATCTGACCGTGAACCGTGTATATGTATGTGACATCCGTTTGACTGTGTGCCGTCAGTTGATAGGTATGGAATGAAATGCAGCATAGAAATTAAATAGTGTTATGTATTAAAGTTGTTCAAAGATAGAGATAGTGATGAGGAACAGGATAGCTAGATCGATAGAGAGGTCAGTGTGCTATATAATTTGTGCTTTGTGGGGGGTTTTCTGTCCTTTTTTTTTAAATAAATTAATTTAAAAACAAAAAAATAATGCCATGGGATTCTCTGTAATTTATATAACCTTCCTTGAGAAAGCGGCATTTTTTGGCCGCGAAACACGTGTCGGGAGCGGCACTTTGGCGGGACCCTGCTCCTCTACTCTCCCCTCTTGTATCCTGGTAAGCGGACCCGTTCAACTTTACTATATTTTACTTCTTGCACTTTGTGACTTATACTGGATTGGTCACCTAGCCAGGCTGTATGATATGACAGGGGTCTCCCCTTGAGATTATTTATAGGGGATATTAGAGGGGTGGGTGCCTTCCCATGTGTTTATCATGGTATTTACTACACACCTCGAAATGTTATTACTGTTTTTCAATTAATTATTTTTTGTTATAATAAAGTACTCCTTTTATACAATCATGCTCCGGTTCCTCATATTTTGTCCTCATGTTGTTTGGAGCTAAGTGACGGGTCTGTGTGTATACAACACACATGTGTTGTCCCAGACCAATAATATGACTGTGGGATTTTTTATATCATCAATTTATATAACCAGCAGAAAGAAAGCCGACCGCTGGGGGGTAATGTTAATATTCTGGGAAAGGGGACAATATCCCAAAAGGTTCCCAGGCTATTAATAACAGCTCACAGCTGTCTGCTTAGCCTTTACTAGTTTGTTTACTGCAGGCCCCAGAAAGAAAATGACGTAGGGTCCCCCTATAATTTCTAACCAGCCAAAGTTAAACAGACAGCTGTGGATGGAAATAGCCTGGGAAGAGACCACTGATATTGCCCCCACCTTCCTAGGCCAAGAACATCAGCCCTCAGCTGCCCCAGAAACAGCTCATCCATAAGATTAGCCAAATCTGGCTAAGTGCACACGTTGCAGAATTGCCGCGGAAATTTCTGCGGCAATTCTGCAACTCCTGCCGCGGGAATATCGCATGCAGAATTGGCATGCATATTCCCGCAGAAAACTAGCGCTTTGCAAGCATAATGCTAGCGTTTTCCAAGCGATCTATAGCATCGCTTGGAAAACTGATTGACAGGTTGGTCACACTTGTCAAACATAGTGTTTGACAAGTGTGACCAACTTTTTACTATTGATGCAGGCTATGCCGCATCAATAGTAAAAGAATGTTAAAAATAATAAAAAAAAAAAAAATAAAAAAAATGGTTATACTCACCTTCCGCAAACAGCCGATCTCCTCAGCGGCTTCCGTTCCTGTAGATGGTGTGTGTGCAGGACCTTCGATGATGCCGCGGTCACCGCTGAGAGGCGGGAAGACTCCGGGGCCATAAGAGGGTGAGTATATCACGATTTTTTATTTTAATTATTTTTTTTTAACAATTATATGGTGCCCAGTCCGTGGAGGAGAGTCTCCTCTCCTCCACCCTGGGTACCAACTGCACATGAACTGCTTACTTCCCGCATGGTTGGTGTCACAGGTTCCTTCTCCGGTATCACACAATCAACAGAGCCAGTGAAGAGTGAACAATTCCAAGACCTTTATTTAGGCAAAAGTACGAAAGGTCCATATACGCATATACGGTCCACCACACAAAGGATAAAATATTCCAGAACACAAATCCAGTTCAGTTACAGAATAAAAGTCCAACAATCCAGCACAGAGGATAACAGTCCATATTCCCTTCTTTCTCTCTCTGACATGCTGTGTTCACTTCATAGTTCCAAAACAAGACCGACTTCCCCCCCAGCTCCTGTCCTCTCCTTATGTCCAGAAGTCATCAGACAGGTTGGGGTGGTTTTCAGGCCTCCCACACCTGACAAAGGTGCCTGGTGGATTAAGGCACTACAGGGGGTCATTGCTTCAACAAGCTAGTTCAATATGTCATTAGTATATTAGCAAACAGGTTTATTCACTGACCCTGTGGAGAGATAACCGTACAGGAATGTGGGGGCTGATATCAGATGGCAAATAACAGCAATTCATCAATGGCAAATAACTTAAGGCTGAGTCACACATAACGATATCGTTAACGATATCGTTGCAACATCACACTTTTGGTGACATAGCAACGATCCCGCTAACGATCTCGTTATGTGTGACAGCGACCAACGATCAGGCCCCTGCTGGGAGATCGTTGGTCGTTGGGGAATGATCAGGACCATTTTTTAGTCGCTGATCACCAGCTGTCATCGCTGGATCGGCGTGTGTGACGCCGATCCAGCGATGTGTTCACTTGTAACCAGGGTAAATATCGGGTTACTAAGCGCAGGGCCGCGCTTAGTAACCCGATATTTACCCTGGTTACCATTGTAAAAGTTAAAAAAAAAAAAGAACAGTACATACTCACATTCTGATGTCTGTCACGTCCCCCGGCGTCCACAGGGTTAAAACTGCTTTCGGAAGGAGCGCTGCTAATGCACGCGCTGCTGCCGAGAGCTTCCCTGCACTGACAGTCAGCAGTGACGTCACTGCTGTTACTGCCGGCGCTGACACATTCAGTGCACGCCGGTGGGGGACGTCACAGACATCAGAATGTGAGTATGTAGAGTTTTTTTTTTTTTTTTTACTTTTACAATGGTAACCAGGGTAAATATCGGGTTACTAAGCGCGGCCCTGCACTTAGTAACCCGATGTTTACCCTGGTTACCCAGGTGCTGCAGGGGGACTTCGGCATCGTTGAAGACAGTTTCAAGGATGCCGAAGTCGTTCCCCTGATCGTTGGTCGCTGGAGAGAGCTGTCTGTGTGACAGCTCCCCAGCGACCACACAACGACTTACCAACGATCACGGCCAGGTCGTATCGCTGGTCGTGATCATTGGTAAGTCGTTTAGTGTAACTCCAGCTTTACACTACAAGAGAACACATGATAATCAGTAAAATAGAAATATACACAAAATGATAGTCACATAACATATCACACCATCACAACCTCTCCCCCCTCATAATAAGTGAGCACGCCATTAGGTCTACACACCACTGGCCTGCTCACTTTACTCCACTTTGCTCCACTGTTTATAGTTCCTTGTACAGTGGCAGGGGTTGCCATAATCATGAGCACTTGTCCATAAATTCCCGGGTCCTGGCTTTATGGTCATACCAGGCTTTTTGTCTGGACTGGGCCGTTCGCTGAAGTTCATTAGCCAAGGTAGCTAGCTGGGCGAGACAGTCTCTGAACTCTAGAGCGTAGGGAATGATGGGCGTTCCGGTATCTGCGATATCTCCCTCCAATTGTTCTTTCAGAAGGAGAGACCCACGGACCTTCTGCTCCCACAAAATGACTTTGCAACTCCCCAATGTCATTTTCAAGGAGGATATCTGCAGGACGTCCTCCCATAACTCCAATCCAACACAGTTTTTCTCCAAAACCAAAATCCAAAAGTACCAAAGCTCTCTGTATATATTTGCGGACACCCCCCGCCAGGACAATGGGAATTCCCGGGCCCTGGTGAATTGCCGCGGGTCGAACCACACGGGGGTCAGCGATAGTCAGGAATGCCCCCGTGTCTCTAAATCTCGACACTTTGTATCCATCAATTAGGACATCCTGCAGGTGTCAATGCCGTTGCTCTGTATTTCTAATGAACAAAGGCCGGAGTCCGTACACTCCAGCAGGGGTATCTATGGTGCCGTGGTCAGTGGTCCACTCTGGTGGGGGTGGTGGTAGCTCTTCCTCAGGCGGGATGGAGTGCACAAGATGCACTGGAAGAGGTGGGGCTGCGTGGGGCTCCCTCCGAATCCTTGAGGGACAGCCAGACTGCAAATGTCCAGGTTGCCCACACCGGTAACATCTCCTCTCTGTGATACCCCCAGGTCGTGGTCGGAACTGTTGGGGCCCAGGATTGTGAGCTGTGATTTTCATCAGCCTGCGGCTGGGTGGAGGGGCAGATATAATTGGAGGGGGACGGGGCGCGGGAGAAGGCCGTAGTTCATTGTCCAGAAGCCTCCTCCATTGCGGTCGGATAGTAAGGGCTTCATCGGCCGGGCTGCAGCTCTATCCACGGTGCACGGCGTGCGCTCCCGGACCCATTCCCGTACCTCTGCGGGGCACTTGGCAAGAAATTGTTCTATAAGGAACGCCTGTATAACATCTTCCACAGTAAAGGCGTTTTCTGCTTCCAGCCATCTCCGACATGCCTGGGACATCTTATGTGCATACATCCTAAACGATCCCCCCTTGGTGCATGGGAGGTCTCGGAACTTGGCCCTATATGAGTCTGGGGTGATAGCATGGTAATCCAGGATAGTCTGCTTTACAATGTTATAATCCCGATTCCACTGTGAGTCAATGGTTCGGTAAGCCTCCGCCAGGCTACCGTTCAGGAGTCCCACTAACAAACGCATCCAGCCAGAGTGAGGCACCTCCATCACAGCACACTGCTGCTCAAAGTCTTTGAAGAACCCCTCCACATCTCCGGAAGCCTCATCAAATGGCTTAAAGTCTGTCCGGGTGATCCGTACAGGCTCCCGGATCGTTGGGTATACATTCCACATTGCGTTACTCCTTCTTTCAAGCTCCATTGCTTCTTGTCTCCGCTGTGCCTGGCGGGCAGCCTCCTCCTTGTACTCCTGAGAGACGCCTGGGCCCAGAACCGCCATCTCTTCTTCGTACCACACCACCCACTGGCTTTTTGGGGTGGGGGTCCTCGTCTCCAGTGCTCGTCCTTCAGACATATGGGAGCAGGTGGTCTGGCTAGCACCCACCAGTAGATCAATTAAGGCCTCTTTATTCAATCCCTGGTAGTTCAGGCCCAAGTCTCTGGCTCTCTCTCTGTAAACTGGATACAGTCCAATTTCTGTACTCACTCTGTGTGTGGTTCTCCATTAGGTTACGCTCTGTTGATCCCGCTGCTTGCCACCAGTTGTCACAGGTTCCTTCTCCGGTATCACACAATCAACAGAGCCAGTGAAGAGTGAACAATTCCAAGACCTTTATTTAGGCAAAAGTACGAAAGGTCCATATACGGTCCACCACACAAAGGATAAAATATTCCAGAACACAAATCCAGTTCAGTTACAGAATAAAAGTCCAACAATCCAGCACAGAGGATAAAAGTTCATATTCCCTTCTTTCTCTCTCTGACGTGCTGTGTTCACTTCATAGTTCCAAAACAAGACTGACTTCCCCCCCAGCTCCTGTCCTCTCCTTATGTCCAGAAGTCATCAGACAGGTTGGGGTGGTTTTCAGGCCTCCCACACCTGACAAAGGTTCCTGGTGGATTAAGGCACTACAGTGGGTCATTGTTTCAACAAGCTAGTTCAATATGTCATTAGCATATTAGCAAACAGGTTTATTCACTGACCCTGTGGAGAGATAACAGTACAGGAATGTGGGGGCTGATATCAGATGGCAAATAACAGCAATTCATCAATTGGCAAATAACTTATACTACAAGAGAACACATGATAATCAGTAAAATAGAAATATACACAAAATGATAGTCACATAACATATCACACCATCACAGTGGGCATAGCCCCATGTGGGAAGTAAGCAGATCAATGCATTCGTGGGTGTGCGGAATCCCCGCGATTCCGCAAATTTAACGAACATGCTGCGTTTTTTTCTGGAATGCGATTCCGATCAGGAAAAAAATGCAGCATGTGCACAAAAAATGCGGATTGCATTCTATTAAATAGGATGCTTAATGTGAGCGTTTTTTTCGCGGTTTTATAGCGAAAAAAACGCGAAAAATCTGCTACGTGTGCACACAGCCTTAGCATTGTGTGACAACACAGCATTTATGTCAGACGTATTTTTCTTTGGTGGGTCAAAAGACATAAGCCATTGTTCATATGAGCCTGAACGTTGACTCTGGAATTGATATTTGTTGACAATTATTGTGCTGCTATCATTGGAGGACAGGGACGCAAGGTCATTGAATAATTGATGCTGGTTAATATGTCGATTACCCATTGTACCAGTCCATGCAGCTTTGTTGATCTGCAAACAATGAAGAATAAAGTATGCAAATTGATTCAATACTCGAACAAAGAGATGACCTCATCCCATCCTTCATTTCCCCCTGACCTGTGGATGATGGCCTGAAGGACAGTGGTGAACTATAAAAGGGGATCTTCCCCGGTTCCCAGCTTAAAGGGACACTGTCACCCCCTCCAGCCGTTATAAACTAAAAGAGCCACCTTGTGCAGCAGTAAAGCTGCATTCTACCAAGGTGGCTCTTTTAGTTTTTGGTGCTGTTATTCCCCAAATAAAGGTATTTATAATTCTGCCCAAATACCTTTCTTTAGACCTGGAGGCAGGTCTGAACCCCCCTCTTTGAAGCGCCAAACTGCCGTCAGTCACATCTTCTGGGGGGCTGGTCGCCGCCCCCTCAGCGCTGTTTTCCTCGGAAATCCGGCGCCTGCGCTGTGCTCTTCTGCCTTGGGCAGGCGCATTGAGCATTGGCCGTCTGACCTCACCGGCTGGGTTGCAGACTGCGCCTGTGCGGGCAGTGCGGCCACCCAGCTACTGAATCCCCGCCCCGCAGTGTGTTATGCATTATGCACAGTGCGGGGCTGGAAGGCGGGGGACCTGGGGGAGCATCTGACAAGCGCAGTGCGCATGCCCAGGAATCCCAGCCCCGCACGGTGCATAATGCATAACACACTGCGGGACGGGGATTCAGTAGCTGGGTGGCCGCACTGCCCGCACAGGCGCAGTATGCAACCCAGCAGGTTTTAGTTTATAAGGGCTGGAGGGGGTGACAGTATCCCTTTAAGAGACCATGGCCCTAGCTGGAGGAATATACAGCTCTGGCAAAAATTAAGAGACCACTGCAAAGTGTTTAGTTTGTCAGATTTTTCTCTTTACAGGTATATTTTTGAGTAAAATGTAAATTTTTCTTTTAATCTATAAACTACTGATAACATGTCTCCAAATTTCCAAGCAAAAAATTTTGTATTTTTTTCTGAAAAGGAGAAATGGTCAAAATTACAATAAAACCCCAGTGCTGTCAGACATCAAATAATGCAAAGAAAAAAGTTCATAATCATTTAGAAACAACAGTACTAATGGTTCAACTCAGGAGAGGTCAGAAATCAATATTTTGTGGAATAACCATGATTTTTTAATCACAGCTTTCATGCATCTTGGCATGCTTTCCACCAGTCTTTCAAACTGCTCCTGGCACAAAAATTTAAGCAGTTAGTCTGTTTGATGGCTTGTGACTATCCATCATCCTCTTGATTACATTCCAGAGGTTTTCAACGGGGTTCAGGTCTGGAGATTGGGCTGCCCATGGAAGGTTTTTGATGTGGTGGTCTCTTAATTTTTGCCAGAGCTGTAGATCTGCTCCATTGAACATCACTGTAAACTCAAAGACATCTGGAGAATCCAGCTTGGGACAATCAGGTCACCTGGCCCCTTGGAGACGTTCAGAGAAGCCAAGTTGGGACAATCAGCTCGCCTGGCCCCATAGAGATGTTCGGAGAAGCCAGGTTGAGACAATCAGGTCACCTGGCCAAGTACCTCAATGGATTGTCAGCTTCCTAAGCTTGTCGTTGCCTCCTCTCTTTGGATGCCCTCTAAAAGCGGGGTGTGACTCGTCGGGGTAGTTGGCCCTGGAAACCCGTAGTCACAGCTGCTCTAATCCCGGCGAGCCATCGGAAGGGTTGGACTCTGCAATTTGCACCATCTTGTGTGTTTGCTGGGACTGTTCTACACTGTGTGCAGAATTATTAGGCAAGTTGTATTTTAGAGGGTTACTTTTATTATTGATCACCAACTATGTTGTCAATCAACCCAAAAGACTCAAATATCAAAGCTTAATATTTTTGGAAGTTGGAATGGTTTTTTTTTTTTTTTACATTTGGCTATCTTAGGAGGATATCTGTTTGTGCAGGTAACTATTACTGTGCAGAATTATTAGGCAACTTAATAAAAACCAAATATATTCCCATCTCACTTGTTTATTTTCACCAGGTAAGCCAATATAACTGCACAAAATTTAGAAATAAACATTTCTGACATGCAAAAACAAAACCCCCAAAAATGAGTGACCAATATAGCCACCTTTCTTTATGATGATACTCAACAGCCTTCCATCCATAGACTCTGTCAGTTGCTTGATCTGTTTATGATCAACATTGCGTGCAGCAGCCACCACAGCCTCCCGGACACTGTTCCGAGAGGTGTACTGTTTTCCATCCCTGTAGATCTCACATTTCTTGAGGGACCACAGGTTCTCTATGGGGTTCAGATCAGGTGAACAAGGGGGCCATGTCATTATTTTTTCTTTGAGACCTTTACTGGCCAGCCACGCTGTGGAGTAGTTGGAGGCATGTGATGGAGCATTGTCCTGCATGAAAATCATGGTTTTCTTGAATGATACCGACTTCTTCCTGTACCACTGCTTGAAGAAGTTGTCTTCCAGAAACTGGCAGTAGGTCTGGGAGTTGAGCTTCACTCCATCCTCAACCAGAAAAGGTCCCACAAGTTCATCTTTGATGATACCAGCCCATACCAGTACCCCACCTCCACCTTGCTGGCATCTGAGTCAGAGTGGAGCTCTCTGCCCTTTACTGATCCAGCCTCTGGGCCATCAAGAGTCACTCATTTCATCAGTACATAAAACCTTTGAAAAGTCAGTCTTAAAGGGAACCTGTCACCCCCAAAATCGATGGTGAGGTAAGCTCACCGTCATCAGGGGCTTGTCTAAAGCATTCTGTAATGCTGTAGATAAGCCCCCAATGTTACCTAAAAGAGGAGAAAAAGAGGTTAGATTATACTCACCCAGGGGCGGTCCCGCTGCGGTCTGGGTCCGATGGGTGTCTCAGGTCCGGTCCGGAGCCTCCCATCTTCTTTCCATGACGTCTTCTTCTGGTCTTCGAGCCGCGGCTGCGGCGCAGGCGTACTTTATCTGCCCTGTTGTGGGCAGAGCAAAGTACTGCAGTGCGCAGGCGCCGGGCCTCTTTGACCTGTCCCGGTGCCTGCGCACTGCAGTACTTTGCTCTGCCCTCAACAGGGCAGACAAAGTATGCCTGCGCCGCAGCCACGGCGTGAAGACCAGAAGAGGACGTCATGGAATGAAGATGGGAGGCTCCGAACCGGACCTGAGACACCCATCGGACCCGGACCGCCCCTGGGTGAGTATAATCTAACATCTTTTTCTCCTCTTTTAGGTAACATCAGGGGGTTATCTACAGCATTACAGAATGCTGTAGATAAGCCCCTGATGACGGTGGGCTTACCTCACCATCGATTTTGGGGGTGACAGGTTCCCTTTAAGATAGTTCTTGGCCCCGTCTTGACGTTTTATCTTATGTTTCTTGCTCAAAGGTGGTCGTTTTTCCGCCTTCCTTACCTCGGCCATGTCCCTGAGTATTGCACACCTTGTGCTATTTGTTACTCCAGTAACATTGCAGCTCTGAAATATGGCAAAACTGGTGGCAAATGGCATCTTGGCAGCTTCACGCTTGATTTTCCTCAATTCATGGGCAGTTATTCTGCCTTTTTTGCCCAACACGCTTCTTGCGACCCTGTTGGCTATTTGCCATGAAACGCTTGACTGTTCAGTGATTACGCTTCAAAAGTTTTGCAATTTCAAGACTGCTGCATCCCTCTGCAAGACATCTCACAATTTTGGACTTTTCAGAGCCCGTCAAATCTCTCTTCTGACCCATTTTGACAAAGGAAAGGAAGTTACCTAATAATTAAGCACACCTTATATATAGGGTTTTGATGTCATTAGATAACACCCCTCCTCACTACAGAGATGCACATCACCTGATTTACTTAATTGGTAGTTGGCTCTCAAGCCTGAACAGCCTGGAGTAGGACAACATGTATAAAAAGTATCATGTGATCAAAATACAACTTGCCTAATAATTCTGCACACAGTGTATATATTATCTTTTGGTGGTTCAATAAAGTATTGCCACACTATTTTACCCTCACCCTGCATTGTCTGAGAATTATTCCGCCCACGGGGAAGGAGAGTGGGCGTTCTGTGGGATGAGCCCTGGTCCATGCTGTTTTTCTAATGACATTCGGGCCAGCGGACAAGAGCACCCACTGACCCTCGTGTCTCCACTCCTTGCTCTTCTGACTTGCCCTGGTGTGGTAGCAAGTGGGGTTATAGGGTTGATGTCAGCTGTTTTATGGCCGTTGTCATCAAGCCCAGGGGATAGTAATGGAGAGGCGTTTATAAGACACCCCCATTACTAACCCCATAGTCAAATGTAATAAAGAAAGAAACCGAGTTAAGTCCTTTAACTGAAATAAACACACAAACTCGTTTATGTGAATCTAGGAGACACTGAGCTGAACGTGAGAGCCGATGAACTGCGACAACCTTATTTACGTCATAGCTAGCACCATGAGAAATTTCTCATGGCTCTAGTTGTGACGTCATGAAGGTTACAGTACTTCAACAACCAACGCACACTGAACTGACCGCAGGAACAGCTTGCTTGTTACCTGCAGTAACCTCAATTATGTTACTGCTCGTCACTGAAGTTGTGATCGCACGCTCAGCGTCTCCTGAATTCACGGCTGAGCATCGCATCATGCCACTGCTCACTCATGCAATCCAGATGTAGCGGAGTTGCTCTGTTCGCGGGACAAATGGATTGTGGTCAGACAGGTGAGGAATATAGTGTTTTAAGATTTTTAATTTTACAGTAATTAATGGGAAAGAGGGAGGGGAGTGTTTATTTCAAATAAACAAGTCTGTGTGTTTATTTCAATTAACCCTGCTGTTCTGTTAGGTCAAAAATGACCGTTTTTGAAATTCTATAATGTTATAAAAATTCAGCGTGTGATTCTGAGACTTGAGGCTCCATGACTTTTCGTCATTAGGGGGGTACTCTCTGTGGGAATTTTTTTTTTTTTTAATTTTTGTTTACTTTATTTGGTACAATTTTTTTTACACTTGTACTGTTCGGTCAAAAATGACCGATAGGCCTTTATTCAGCTCTCCAGACAATTTTTGACAAAAATAAAGGTGCTATCACCTCATTTTGAACTATATATTGCATCTACTACTATTTATCAATGTATCTGACTACTTTTGGTCAGAACAGATTTACACATACCAACATTTTCAAGTTGCGATACAGCCGACGGATTCGCTTCCAGTATAGCTATGCGCAATTTATTTCACTGGTTTTTATTTACCCTGCTGTTCATATAGATCTAGTTCCATTCAGTTGTCAACATTTCATATTGTAAATCATGATTTTCTGATTTTCCATGTGTTTGCTGGTTGTACAGTATTACACTGTACATAAATGTTAATTTATTTGATTCAAAAAATAAAAGTTTTTGATTTAATTTTTCATCTGATTATTGAAAACCATGTTCACATACAGTAAAACAATGCAACAGGTAATCAAATAACACTTGAATTAGGTACAAATCACAACTTTGTTAGGTCCGGTCAAAAATGACCGGGAACAGTATAAGTGTATAAAAAAACAACGTTTTTTGCCATTTTATAGAGAAAAAAGCTTTTTTTTTTTTTTTTGCCTTTGAAAAAAGTATATCTACATAATGTTTGATATTATTACTTATAGTTAACATTTAGATCAAGATTTTTTTTTTATCTGCAAAAATAATCAATTTTTACAAAAATCGAAAAAATACCATGTTCCCTTTTGGATATAAAAAAAATATAAAACAAGCTTTGTATTTATATTTTTTTCTGGTATTTGAACAACCATCTTCACAAGCAATATAATAGTGCAAAAACTGTTTAAAAAAACCACTTATATAAGGACGGTCAAAAATGACCGGGAACAGTACAAGTCTATGTGAAATTTAAACAGAACAGCAGGGTTAAGGACTTTACTCGATTTCTTTAATGCATTTGACTATGGGGTTAGTAATAGGTGTGCCTTATAGACGCCTCCACAATACTAACCCCTGGGCTTAATGTCAGCGGCCATAAAAAAGCTGATATGAACCCTATTACCCCACTTTCCACTGCACCAGGGCAAGTGGGAAGAGCGAGGCTAAAAGCCGGATTTCAAGCATCTTATGGATGTGCCATTTCTGGAACGGCTGAAAGCTGATGTTCTCAGCCTGGTAGGGGGGCCAAGATCCATGGCCCCTTTCCAGGTTATTAATATCAGTCCACAGCTGTCTGTGTAGCCTTAGCTGGTTAGTCATTATAGCCCTACATTTTTATTGGGGTCCCTTGAAAACTGACCAGTAAAGGCTAAGCAAACAGCTGTGAGCAATTATCAATAGCCTGGGAACCTTTAGGGATATTGTCCCCATTCCCCAATTAGTAACATCAGCCTCCAGCCGTGGGCTTTCCCCTCCTCTGGTAATGAAAATTACGTGGGAGCACATGCCATTTTTTTTTTTTTATTATTTATTTAATACACTATGTACACAGCGGGTGCTGAATACAACTCCCATTATTGTCACCTGGTTGCGCTGATCTCAGAGACCAGACAGCAATGATGAGCGCTCCCTTCAGCACCCGGCGCCTGGGAAAAGTGCAAACTGTACCGCTTTTCTTAGGCACACTGATGGCACACGGATGTCATCAGTGTGAACGTGTGTCCCGCATTTTGTCTGTGGTGCGTGTAAAAAAAAACCTGACATATCTGACATGAGCATACCACCATTGAATACAATGGGTGTTAATGTGTCGTATTTGTGGTCCTTAAAAAACAGACGGCTGAAAAGGGAGCTTTACACTGTGTAAAAATAGCATTTGCTCAGCTCCCATTTTCTCTACTGCCCTCCCAGTAAGAACCCATGAGGAATTAGGTCCAGATCACCAACTTCTTGTTACAAAGCCATGTGAGGATATTTGTTGAAGGGAAAAGGATGTTTTTTATCTCAAGTCAGAACTAGCAAGCTTCTATGCAACACTAATAGTTGTTGCCATCACTGTGGTTAGCGTTACGGCTTGCTTGCTGTAGTTCACGCAGGATAAACCATAATGTAAGCAGACCAATAACACAACATTCATTTGCTAGTTACCGGTGAGTGCTTTCTAGTTATATAGTTGGAGGGCATCGTCAATATGCACAGGACCAATTGGTAAAACAGATAGTAATAGTATAGCCAACACTGTGCTTACCTTCCTCATGCGAATTACCTCTTCCTCTTTCTCAGCTGGTTGCTGTGAAAGACATGGAGGAAAATTAAAAAGACAAATTAACACATACAAATCATTTAAACTTAAAAAAAAAAACACACAGAAAAAAGACATAATACGGTAGAACTCAAGCAACTAACCTAACCATTACTTATCAGGTCCCAATTAGAGGAACGTCTGAGTTGGGGTAATTTTTATGTTCTTGTGACGTTTCGTCAATACATTATAGTTAAGCATGCTTCAAACATATTATGAAAAGTCACTAAGCTCCACAACTTACTAGCTAAACAAATTAGGGATCATACAGAACAGACTACCCTTCATGCGTTATGTAATAAAAATAATCAAATTACACATAACCCTAAAGAAATTGCAGACATTTTTCATGAATAATAATCACAACTTTACTTGTTTCCTTCTACCCTCCCATCTAACCAGGGCCGATTCCAGGTTTTTGAGGGCCCCGGGCGAAAGGGTCTCAGTGGGTCCCCCCTTTAACACATACCATGATCCATGATGCACAGATACAGCAGAGAAATATAGGTACAGCACAATGCCAGATTTCACTTTTTACTTCTTACATGATAGCTATTGTAAATTCTACAATACCATACAGCAGAGGGGCTTTATGTAAGTCAACCCCTTATATGCCAATTTTTGTGACCTACTCCCTCTTCCTCTGTTACCAGTAGGCATTCTATTGATAGCTAAACTTGCTGCAAATAAAAAACTGCATACACTGAATATGACAATTTTTTAATGGAAAACTTTTTAAAAGTAAACATTAGAAACTTAACGTAGAATATTTGTAAAACTGCAAAATGGGTAGCATATAGCACAGCCACATAGCATATAGCAGAGCCACATAGTATATAGCACAGCCATAGTATATAGCAGCCAGTTTATAACACAGCCATATAGTATATAGCACAGCCACATAGCATATAGCACAGCCACATAGCATATAGCACAGCCACATAGTATATAGCACAGCCACATAGTATATAGCACAGCCACATAGTATATAGCACGGCCACATAGTATATAGCAGCCAGTTTATAACACAGCCATATAGTATATATCAGTGTGGGCACCATATCCCTGTTAAAAATAAGAATTAAAATAAAAATGGTTATATACTCACCTTCTGGAGGCCCCCGGATCCAGCCCAGGCCTTAGCGATGCTCTCGCCATCTCCCGTTCCCAGTGATGCTTTTCGACAATGACCTGTGATAACGTAGCTGTCTCGCATGATCCTACGTCATTTGGGGTCATTTCGCAAGGCATCACTGGGAACTGGAGCTGCCAGGAGCATCGCGAGGATCGGGAAGGCTGCGGGGCCGCTGGAAGGTGAGAATAGCATGATTTTTTATTATTCTTTTTAACATTATATCTTTTTACTATTGATGCTGCATAGGCAGCATCAATGGTAAAAAGTTGGTCACGCTTGTCAAAATGCCCCCCCCCCCGTCTCGCTAGGGCCCCGGCACTTGTCCGGGTGCTGACACCGGCCCTGCATCTAACCGACAAGCCAAAAGTAACCTTATTGGTTCATTCTTGGACTCCTGTCAATTGCCTCCCTTTTCCTCAGAAGCAACGACATCATTAAATGATGTACTGTATATACTCTAGTATAAGATGAGATTTTCAGCCTTTTTTTTTAGGCTAAAAGTGCCCCTCTCGGCTTATACTCGAGTCATTGTCCCAGGGGGTCGGCGGGGGAGGGGGAGCGGCGGCGGTCACATCATACTCACCTGCTCCCGGCGTAGTCCCTGCTTCTCAGATTGTCTCTGACACCGGCAGCTTGTTCCTGTGTTCAGCGGCCACGTGGTACCGCTCATTGAAGTAATGAATATGGACGCGTTTCCACTCCCATAGGGGTGGAGAGCATATTCATTACTTTAATGAGCAGTACCATGTGACCGCTGAACACAGGAACAAGCTGCAGGCGCCAGAGACCATCGCATCGGAGAAGCAGGGACCGCGCCAGGAGGGTGAGTATGATGGGAGAGGGTGAGCCATGCGATGTTCACCTGTCCCAGTTCCACCAATGGGCTCTGTCTTCCGCATCCTCTGGCTTTGACGTTCAGGTCAGAGGGCGCGATGACGTGGTTCGTGTGCACCCTCTGCCTGAATAGTCACTGCAGAGACCGGGAAGACAGCGGTGTGCGGCGGTGGAACAGGGACAGGTGAATATTGCAAGTGCCGGGGGCCTGAGCGACGAGAGGTTAGTATGTCATTTTTTTTTTTTTATAAACTTGCAGCAGCATATGGGGAATATGCTGAGGAGCATCTCATGGGGCAATCAACCTTTGTGGCAAAATTAGGGGTCTCAGCTTATACATGGGTCGGCTTATACTCAAGTTTATACGGTAATTACCAAAAGAGGAAATTAAGGCTGTAGTCCATAATCTTCCAAATGGGAAGACCCCCGAGACCTGCTGGTCTGTCCTACTTATAAGACCTTCCAAGATGAACTTATCCCTTAATTAACTCCCCTTTTCAATTCTTTTCTAAAGTGAACCCCCGATTCCTGACTACAATCCTTTATAACAGTGATTCCCAAACCAGGCAAAGATAGTCTAGACTGTAAAAACTATAGACCGATTGCCCTTCTCAATTCAGATGTTAAGATATTCACAAAAATGTTAGCAATACGACTGATTCAATGGTTATCTTGTACGATCCACTAAGACTAAGTGGGATTTGTCCCTTTTAGGCAAGGCGGTGACAACACCAGAAGGGCAGTCGAGCTCATAGAAATGGTCAAAAAAAATCAGGAGAATCTACTCTCCTCCTGAATTTGGATGCCAAAAAGGAGTTTGATTGCTTTAGTTGGCCCTTTATGCCTAAAACCCTTGAGACATATAGCATAAATGGCCCCTTTTTTTAAAAAAAAAAAAAAAGCTGATGAGAGATTATACTCAAGTCCCTCAACTATGATACATCTTCCTCATAGCTCCTCTAAACCAATTAAGATTATAAAACAGCACCAGATTTTTCGTCCTTTGAATTGCGCCTTTGGATCACTGGACATTAATGGACTTCAGGTTAAAGACAAAATTGAAATTATCCCTTTTTGCTGATGATATCCTCCTAACACTCACGAAACCGCATACATCACACCCCATCCTCCATTCACTGCTTTAACAATTCGGCTAATTATCAGGGTATAAATCAAATATAACTAAAACTGAAGCCTTCCCAATTTACATGAATGACTCCTAACTAGATCATCTCCAAAGTAACTTTAAATACCATTGGCGTACCGCCTTGTTCAAATACCTAGGAATCAATCTCACAACCTCGTACCACCCCACTCTATAAGAGCACTATTTCCCTACGCTATATCAAGAAATGCGATTAATATTGACAGAATGGAAATCACTCCATCTCTCACTATTTGGACGAATCTCAGCAATAAACATGACTATCCTCCCAAAACGTTTATAGCTTTTTGAGTCTTTACCCATATCGGTTCAACAAAAGAGATTTACATGCTTTTCAAGCATGCATTTTAAAATTTATTTGGACAGGAAAAGGTCATAAAATTCCGAAGTCTGTGATGATGGCTGATAAAAAGATGGGGGAGAAACATGTCGGGATGGGGTAATCTGCATAAGATAACAAAAATTCATTGGTTTATTTCACTTATGAACCCTATTATAGATATCTTCATTATGAATCTATTTTCAGTCTGCTGTTCATATCTTGCTCCTGTGTCTGATATGCGTTATGGCCCAGTGGGGTGTCTATTGAATATTGATATCATCTGAAAATTTATTTTTATTACCACCTAGCTGAAGAGCCTGGCGTTTGCCCGGGCATAGTAACTAACTGTGGTTAGTTATAACAAATTATAATGATTATATTACACATAAAACCGCTAAGTCATCATCTCGCGAGATCGCAGCATGGAACGGTTACCGGAGCGTCGCGAGGAGCGGGAAAGGCCTGTTGTCGAACCGGGGGCCGACGGACGGTGAGTATATAACGATTTTTGTTTTATTATTATTATTTTTAACATTAGATCGTTTTACTATTCATGCTGCATAGGCAGCATGAATAGTAAAAGGTTGGTCACACAGGGTTAATAGCAGCGGTAACGGAGTGCATTACACCGCGGCATAACGCGGTCCGTTACTGCTGCCATTAACCCTGCGTGAGGGCAGACTGGAGGGGAGTACGGAGCGGACACTGACCGCGGGGAGGAAGGAGCGGCCATTTTTCCGCCGGACTGTGGCCGTCGCTGATTGGTCGTGGCTGTTTTGCCACGACCAATCAGCGACTTGGATTCCATGACAGACAGAGGCCGCGACCAATGAATATCCGTGACAGACAGGAGGACAGACAGACAGACGGAAGTGACCCATAGACAATTATATAGTAGATATCTTTGCTAATTATACCTTCCAAGATACAGGATTTTCCTCTCATATGGCCATCTACATTAAGTTCCTTGCTGAATATCTTTGAAAATAAATTTCAAATGTATTCTAACAGCAGTATCTACAAGCTACTTAGGGAGCTTATCTCACAAGAGCACACTTTTCTCATTGTAGTGTAACATCTGAACTCACTAAGGCCTCTTTCAGACTTCCGTCTTTCTTTTTCCGTCACAATGTGTCGTTTTGTGAAAAAAAACGGATCCAGCAAATGTTTCTGCTGGATCTGTTTTTATTCTCATAGATTTGTATTAGCGACAGATTGTGACGGATGGCCTTCCGTTTCATCTGTCGTGCACTGGATCTGTCATAAAATTGCTGTCCGTCGGGCGGAGACAACACACAAATGTTTTTTGTTCATGTCGGAAAATCGCGCAGCGACTTATCCTGCACCGTCGGTCACTGGCTATAATGGAAGCCTATGGACGCAGGGTCTGACGCTGTGTTACAAAGCAGGAATCCAGCGACAGGTTCCGTCTTTTGAAACTGAGCATGCGTGGAAGAATTTCCAGTCAGGGAAACTCTCTCTCTTTTTACTATTGATGCTACCTATGCAGCATTAATAGTAAAAAGATATAATGTTAAAAATAATAATAAAAAAATCTTGATATTCTCACCTTCTGGCGTCCCTCGCAACCTTCCCAATGATCGCGATACTCTCGTTCCCAGTAATGCCTTGTGAGACAATGACCTGTGATGACGTAGCGGTCACGCAGCATCAATATATATATATATATATATATATATATATATATATATATATATATATATATATATATATATATATATATATATATATATATATATATATATATATATATATATATATATATATACACACACACATATACATACATAGATACAGTATACATACATACACATTACACATATATATATATATATATATATATATATATATACACACACACACACACATACATACATATATATATATATATATATATACACACACACACACACACATATATATTATATCAAGTCACACTCAAAGGAGTGGTTCTACAGGTGGGGACCACGGATCACATCTATGTACCAATGCTTTCTGTCCGATGTTTTGGTCACTTTTGAATGTTGGTTGTGCTTTCACACAAGTGGTAGCAGGAGACGGACTCTACAACCCACACAAGTGGCTCAGGTAGTGCAGCTCATCCAGGATGGCACATCAATGTGAGCTGTGGCAAGAAGGTTTGCTGTGTGTCAGCGTAGTGTCCAGAGGCTGGAGGCGCTACTAGGAGGCAGGCCAGTACACCAGGAGACATGGAGGGGGCCGCAGGAGGGCAACAAACCAGCATCAGGACCGCTACCTCAGCCTTTGTGCAAGGAGGAACAGGAGGAGCACTGCCAGAGCCCTGCAAAATGACCTCCAGCAGGCCTCAAATGTGCATGTGTCTGCACAAACAGAAACCAACTTCATGAGGATGGTTTCAGTGCCCGACGTCCACATATAGGGGTTGTGCTCACAGCCCAACACCGAGCAGGATGCTTGGCATTTGCCACAGAACACCAGTATTGGCAAATTCGCCACTGGCGCCCTGTGCTCTTCATAGATGAAAGCAGGTTCACACTGAGCACATGTGACAGTCGTGACAGTCTGGAGACGCTGTGGAGAGCGATCTGCTGCCTGCAACATCCTTCAGCATGACCGGTTTGGCAGTAGGTCAGTAATGGTGTGGGGTGGCATTTCTTTGAAGGGCTGCACAGCCCTCCATGTGCTCGCCACAGGTAGCTTGACTACCATTAGGTACCGAGATGAGATCCTCAGATGGTGCGGTTGGCCCTGGGTTCCTCCTAATGCAGGACAATGCCAGACCTCATGTGGCAGGAGTATGTTAGCAGTTCTTGCAAGATGAAGGCATGGAAGCTATGGACTCGCCCGCCTGTTCCCAAGACCTGAATCCGATTTAACACATCTGGGACATCATGTCTCACACCATCCACCAACGTCACGTTGCACCACAGACTGTCCAGGAGTTGGCGGATGCTTTAGTCCAGGTCTGGGAGGAGATCCCTCAGGAGACCATCCGTGGCCTCATCAGGAGCATGCCCAGGCATTGTAGGGAGGTCATACAGGCCCGTGGAGGCCACACACACTACTAAGCATCATTTCCTTGTCTTGAGCCATATCCACTGAAGTTGGATAAGCCTGTAACATAATTTTCCATATAGATTTTGAGCAGCATTCCAACTCCAGACATCAGTGGGATATTGTGATTTAAGATTTAGATTTGCAACTGGAATATTTCATTCAGAGATATCTAGTATGTGGGATTTTAGTGTTTCCTATATTTTCAGGGGAAGTGGTAAGCTTTTATTAAATAAATTATTTTTTGTTTAAATCACACTCTTTATATAATTTCACTAACGTGAAGAATCAGGCTGTCTGCATTTGCACAGATCATAGAGGCGTAAAAATCCCTAAAAATAAAATCCCACCAAAACTATGGAAAATTGCATTTTTAAAACCATATTGCACATAAGTTGAAAACTTTAATCCCACTGTTTAGTACATAGTATGGTAAAATGAATGGTGCCTTTCTAAACTACAGCTTGGCTCATAAGAAACAAGCACTCATAGCCAGGAGCAGACACTGACAGCTTTGGGCCCCTGTGCAAGAAATGTGGCCTCTCCCTGCTCAACACGCTGCTTATGATGAGGGCAATCTGGACAGCAGATTCCTAATGCCTTGGTTTCCGACCAACCAGCCAGATTGCCCTCATTATTACTGCTCTGTGCACCGGGGTTTGCTCAGTGTGAGACAGTGACCACAGAAAAAGTTCACAGCAAACGTGTTTAATAGTTTTTGTCGACGCAGTGGCATTATTTGCGGCTGCTAGACAGCCTGAATTCATGTGGGGATTCCCTAACAAACAGGCAATTCTCACATGTATTCAGGCTGTCTAGCAGCCGCAAATCATGCAGCTGCGTCGACAAAAACTAAATCTCTGAGCACGACAAAATACTTGGAGGACACCAGAGCATGCTCGGGTAAACCCGAGCAATGAGTATACTCGCTCATCACTAGTGTTTAATGTCCACACTCACTCAGTGTACAGCACACTGTTTTCTTCAGAACGTAGCCAGGAAACAAACAGTCCGTGGGAGTCCGGTTGCGGAGGGTGACTGCACCACCATATCATGCTGCCGGGTGCCTGGAGTTCGCTCTGCGGGCTTTGTGTAACTTGCACAGACTGAGCTCCTGCAGAGCTGTCTTCTCCGCAAGTTGCAAACTCCAAACTGACACACCCAAACCCTTCCTGCAGGGTTCTTCTAAACTGGAATCTGTGGCCATGGGCCACTTGTAAGATCCGGCCTGGAGGAAACGGACCAGCCCCATTACCTTCCTGCAGTCAGTTTAAAAAAATAAAAGCCCATAACGGGTTTTCCTGAACAATGCCTTGGCCAAATACAGTACAGACTAAAAGTTTGGACACACCTTCTCATTTAAAGATTTTTCTGTATTTTCCTGACTATGAAAATTGTAAATTCACACTGAAGGCATCTAAACTATGAATTAACACATGTGGAATTATATACTTAAAGGGCCACTGTCACCCCCTCCAGCCATTATAAACTAAAAGAGCCACCTTGTGCAGCAGTAATGCTGCAGTCTAACAAGGTGGCTCTTTTAGTTTTTGATTCCGTTATTCCCTCAATAAAGCGTTTTAAAATTTGCCCTAACTACCTGTCTGTAGACCTGGAGGCGGTCCGAAGCCTCCTCTGTGAATCTCCCAACGGCCGTCACTCTTCTCTTCTGGGGATGTGGTCGCCGCCCCCTTCGCGCTGTTTCTTCTTAAATCCGGCGCCTGCGCTGTGCGTGCCTGGGACAGGCGCAGTCTTCATTGTCCGTCATAGGTCAGATGCAGGGTGCCTGACTGCGCCTGTGTGGGCAGTGCGGCCACCCTGTTACTGAATCTCCGCCCCGCACTGTGTTATTCATTATGCACAGTGAGGGGCTGGGGTTCCTGGGCATGCGCACTGCGCTGTTCAGACACTCCCCCGGTCCCCCGCCTTCCAGCGTTGCCGTAATATACAGGTTTCCTTGCCAGCGTTTGGAATGAAGCAGCCGCAAATAACGCTGGAAGGCGGGGGAGCTGGGGGAGCGTCTGAACAGCGCAGTGCGCATGCCCAGGAACCCCAGCCCCGCACTGTGCATAATGAATAACACAGTGCGAGGCGGGGATTCAGTAACAGGGTGGCCGCACTGCCCGCACAGGTGCAGTCAGGCACCCTGCATCTGACCTATGACGGACAATGAAGACTGCGCCTGTCCCAGGCAGGCACGCACAGCGCAGGCGCCGGATTTAAGAAGAAACAGCGCGAAGGGGGCGGCGACCACATCCCCAGAAGAGAAGAGTGACGGCCGTTGGGAGATTCACAGAGGAGGCTTCGGACCGCCTCCAGGTCTACAGACAGGTAGTTAGGGCAAATTTTAAAACGCTTTGTTGAGGGAATAACGGAATCAAAAACTAAAAGAGCCACCTTGTTAGACTGCAGCATTACTGCTGCACAAGGTGGCTCTTTTAGTTTATAACGGCTGGAGGGGGTGACAGTGGCCCTTTAACAAAAAAGTGTGAAACAACAAACTATGTCTTATATTCTAGGTTCTTCAAAGTAGCCACCTTTTGCTTTCATGACTGCTTTGCATACTCTTGGCATTATCTTGATGGGCTTCAAGAGGTAGTCACCGGGAATGGTTTTCAATTCACAGGTGTGCCCTGTCAGGTTTAAGAAGTGGGATTTCTTGCCTTATAAATGGGGTTGCGACCGTCAGTTGTGTTGTGCAGAAGTCTGGACACACACATATATACATAAATATGGTACAGAAAGTATTCAGACCACTTAAATTTTTCACTCTGTTTTATTGCAGCCATTTGGTAAATTCAAAAAAGTTATTTTCATTTTTTTCACATTAAAGTACACTCTGCCACCCCATCTTGGCTGAAAAAAAACAAATGTAGTAATTTTTGCAAATTTACTAAAAAAAAAAGGAAAACTGAAATATCACGGTCATAAGTATTCAGACACTTTGCTCAGACACTCATATTTAAGTCACATAATGTCCATTTCCTTGTGATCACTCATGAGATGGTTGTACTCCTTCATTGGAGGCCAGCTGTGTTTAGTTAAACTGATAGGACTTGATTTAGAAAGGCACACACCTGTCTATAAAAGACCTCACAGCTCATAGTGCATGTCAGGCCAAATGAGAATCATGAGGTCAAAGGAACTGGCCAAGGAACTCAGACAGAATTCTGGCAAGGCACAGATCTGGTCAAGGTTACAACAGAATATCTGCAGTGCTCAAGGTTCCTAAGAGCACAGTGGCCTCTATAATTCTTAAATGGAAGAAGTTTGGGACCACCTGAAGTCTTCCTTGATCTGGCGTCCAGCCAAACTGAGCAATCGTGGGAGAAGAGCCTTGGTGAGAGAGGTAAAGAAGAACCCAAAAAGAACTGTGGCTGAGCTCCAGAGATTCAGTAGGGAGATGGGAGAAAGTTCCACAGTCAACTATCACAGCAGCTCTCAACCAGTTGGGTCTTTATGGCAGACTGGTCCCGACGGAATACACTCCCCTCAGTGCAAGACATATGAAAGCCTGCATAGAATTTGCTAAAAAAAACAAAAAAAACCACACACATGAAGGACTCCCAGACAATGAGAAATAAGATTCTCTGGTCTGATGAGACGAAGATAGACCTTTTTGGTGATAATTCTAAGCGGTATGTGTGGAGGAAACCAGGCACTGCTCATCACCTGCCCAATACAATCCCAACAGTGAAACATGGTGGTGGCAGCATCATGCTATTGGGGTGTTATTCACCTGCAGGGACAGGACTGGTTTGTTGTTGAAGAAAACATGAAAGCGGCCAAGTACAGAGATATCCTGGATGAAAATCTCTTCCAGTGTGCTCTAGAACTCAGACTTGGCCGAAGGTTCACCTTCCAACAAGACAATGACCCTAAGCACACTGCTAAAATAACAGAGTTATTCTGAAGCCTCTCCTTTGTGACCATTCTTGACTGACCCAGCCAGAGCCCTGATCTAAACCTTGAGCATCTCCGGAGAGACATGAAAATGGCTGTCCACCAACGTTCACCATTCAACCTGATGGAACTGGAGAGGGTCTGCAAGGAAGAATTTCAGAGAATCCCAAAGTCCAGGTGTGAAAAACTTGTTGCATCATTCCCAAGAAGACTCATGGCTGTACTAGCTCAAAAAGGTACTGCTACTCAATACTCAGCAAAGGGTCTGAATACTTATGACCATGTGATATTTCAATATTTCAGTTTTTCTATTTTAATAAATTTGCTAAAATTCCTACATTTCTGTTTTGTTTGTTTTTTTCAGTCAAGATGGGGTGCAGAGTGTACATTAATGAGAAAAAAATGAACTTTGAGTGTACGAAATGGCTGCAATGAAACAAAAAGTGAAAAATTTAAAGGGTTATTATGAATACTTTCCGTACCCACGGTGTATATGTCTTTATGTATATATAATATGTATATACATATGGTTCAAGTATGGTTACGTGATTACTGCTGGAACCGGCAGAGCCTAACCCTGTATATGCCTGTACATAGCATCCTATATACATTATGAGCCCACACATCCTGCTATACACCGTGGGAGTAATAAATACATCCCACTGTGGACACATTAACCCTCTTAATCATGCTCAAACTGAAGTGTCAGAGTCCAGGATAGAGAGACCACATCACTAAAATAGGACACTCCACATAGCAATACGTCTAACCAGAAAAAAATGGAATACAAACCCAAAATGGTGAAAAGATAAATATAAATTTATTACAAAAATGAATCAGACAATTAAGTTACATAAAAAATTCATGAAAGACACATGTCATGCTCAGCGAGGAAAAGCAAGATGGACACAGACCAAGTGGCCGCCTAAACACTGCAAAATATATAAAGTAAAGTGCCAAGTGCTATATAAGTAAATAGGATAAGGGAACACCATGAGGCTTCTTAATTAGTGTACCACACGTAAAAATCCATGAAACAGATCCCATACATAAGTATTTCATCAGCACAGCACCGCCCTCTGATGAAGCCGACGCAAAATGCGCGTTGGGGGCTGCACTGTGTGGATCTCCTGTCACTGCAATATGGGTAAGGGACGTTTATGATTGACTTCACACTTAGGCTGATGAAATACTTATGCATTTTGGATTTGTACTCCATTTTTTCTGGTTAGATGTATACACCTCTCTCACAGAGAGCCCTATATATACAGCATGAGCCATCACATAGCCATCTATATACAGGAACAAATCCCACATACATATTAAAAAAAGGACAAAAAACAAAACAAAAAACACACACACATACGGACCTTGCTCCCATTCGCCTGGCGCTCTGCTGTGGTCTTTGCTGTGTGCACTCAGTCCGCACAGCATTTTCTTGATCTGAGTGCCGCACTTTGCCCAGGTCTCTTACATAAGAGACATATCTGTGTACTGGGTGTTATGTACTATGCTATGTGCACATATACACAGTGTTATAAGCTCTGACTGAGCACTCCTGGACCACTCTGCAGGACCTCACACATTATAATGTAGGACGTCCTGGAGCTGGGCGCAGGATCACACACTGCAGGGTGACTGTATATTGGTGTCTGCAGTCTATCTGAGGATCACTGAGTTATTGCTGCAGCTTGAGCTGATGACCCCACTGACAAAGAGACCTGATCTCTATGTAAGTTTCAGATGGTGCAATAAATCTCACAGTGCCTCAGATAGCGCCTCCGCAGAGATCAGATGAAGCCTTGTCACATACCTCCTGCCCGGCCCCCTGCTGACCTCATCTCTCCTCTCCAGGAGGTTGAAACAGGCACGCAGGTGACATAAGATGAGCAGACATGCCCACACACAGTCTGCAATATTGGGATGGCCGGCACTTGTACACATCTAAAGTACAGTACAGTGCTGGCAGCTGTCTACTGAAGCAGCAGAAAGCCGGGCCCCTGGCAGTACTCCCCTGCCTGCAAGGGGCCCCTCCACCTACACGCCCTGATGCAGCTGCACCTGCGGTAGGTTCGCTATGGCTCCTAGAAGAGGAGGAAACCGCTAATGTGAAAAAAATCTAAATTTACCTAGTTGGAAAGAGGTTAAAATAATGTACAAAAAAGAAAAAAGAAAAAAAGATGCTTCAAAAGTTCTTACAACCAAATACAGTAGTGGATGGAAAAAAATGAAGCATGGATTAGCTTTTTCTCATTGCTTTTTGATGCATGCTTAACTTTGTGATTTGCAGCTTATAGTCCCGAATACAATGTAAGGTCTTATTATTATTATTATTTATTTATATAGCACCATTAATTCCATGGTGCTGTACATGGGAAAGGGGTTACATACAGAGTTATAGATATAATTTACAGTAAACAGGTTTACAGTGACAGACTGGTACAGAGGGGAGAGGACACACATCAGTAAAAATACAAGAAGAAAACCGCACCAACCAAGTAACAGTTGTATGCCTCACGTTAAGGAGTGATTCAGACAACTTAAACAAGTATGATGGTGCATGAAAAATAGGAAAATCTAAATATAATAGGAATATGCAGAAAAGACATCACTCACCATTGCTTAAAAATGTTAATGTCCTTTATTCCATGTGGCGGGACAATCCTTAGGAAAGCAGGGGGAGTGGGTAGTGAAGGAGGACAACATGCATGCTTGGACCCGCAGAGGTGGGCGCAAAACGGCTGTTGTCCTCCTTCACTTCCCTGCTCCCCCTGCTTTCCTAAGGATTGTCACTGATTTCAGCTTACAAATTACAAATACTGAATAGTGAAAATGGCTGATCTAGAAACACATTAAAATGTAATTCATGTAAGAGACTGGAGGTAGACAGGGGAAAAAATACCAAAACAAAACTGGTCTCTTTTCTTAAATAGTGTCTTACAGAAGCTGTCTGCTACTGCACAACCATTTAGTAATAGCCACAGAGTGCTGGGGTAAATAAAAACAAAAAAATGACAGTCTAGAAGGAAAGTATACTTTTTTTTTTTAACATTGTGCAACACTCTGGGACAAGTAAAAGGACCCATACAAACATTACTTAGCAAAAGTCAATTACTACTAGAGATGAGCAAATCGGAACTTAAAAATTTGGGGTTTGTACTGCACCGTTATTGTTCGGTGCTAAACACCGATGGTGGGTGGGGGTGTGAAGAGATTTACATTGTAGATAGACAGACAGATAGATAGATAGATATGGGATAGATATAGATAGATATAAGATATAGATAGATAGATATGGGATAGACAGATAGATAGATAGATAGATAGATAGATAGATAGATAGATAGATAGATAGATAGATAGATAGATAGATATGGGATAGATAGATATAAGATATAGTTAGAAAGATTTATTTTATGGCTCACAATGTTGGGTCCTCAATGTTTTCAATGGGGTTCGGGCACTGGTTCAAGTTCGAGTAAGTTCTGGTATCAGAACTGAACTTTGGAATAAAGTTCAGGTAGGGTAGCTCATCCCTAAATACTACCATTGATATGGGCACACATTCCTATCAATTCCTCTTAAAGGGAACCTGTCCCCCCCCCCCCCCCAGGCGTTTTTGACTAAAAGAGCCACCTTGTGCAGCAGTAATGCTGCATTCTGACAAGGTGGCTCTTTTAGTTATTGGTGCTGTAACTGCCGAAATAATCAGTTTTGTAATTTGTCCTAAATACCTTTCTTCAGTCCTGGACGCAGGCCTTTCCCCCCTGCTGCAGACGCCACACAGCCGTCACTCAAGTCTTCTTGAGATTCTCCTCACCGCTGGTTTGAAATGAGCTGGCGCCTGCGCTCTTTTCTCCTGCCTTGGGCAGGCGCAGTGAGCGCTGCCCGTCTGTCCTCATATGCAGTCCAGCTGACTGCGCCTGTGCGGCCGCCCTGCCTGTGAATCCCAGCCCCGCAGTGTCTTCTGATTTATTCTCACTGCGGGGCTGGGATTCACAGGCAGGGCGGCCGCACAGGCGCAGTCAGCTGGACTGCATATGAGGACAGATGGGCAGCGCTCACTGCGCCTGCCCAAGGCAGGAGAAAAGAGCGCAGGCGCCGAATCATTTCAAACCAGCGGTGAGGAGGCGGCGCCCGGCGCCAAGAAGACTTGAGTGATGGCTGTGTGGCGTCTGCAGCAGGGGGGAAAGGCCTGCATCCAGGACTGAAGAAAGGTATTTAGGACAAATTACAAAACGGATTATTTCTGCAGTTACAGCACACAGAACTAAAAGAGCCACCTTGTCAGAATGCAGCATTACTGCTGCACAAGGTGGCTCTTTTAGTCAAAAACGCCTGGGGGGGCGGGGGGGGGGTGTGTGTGACAGGTTCCCTTTAATAAAATATGGGTATCATTCTATATTTAGCATGCTGTCAAACTAACCTCCACTTGATTGCCATTGACAGTGGGAGAAGCTTTATTCGGTGGCGGAGTTTTTGTCCCCTAAATTACCGGTAATAAAAATAACAAAAATAAAGTTAAGACAAATATTGCAGCGCACATTGAAAAGTAAGAATATAAATAATTTGTGTAACTAATTAACTAGCACAAAGTGGCACATGACTTATAGTAAAGGATAAACGGCACACGACGGTCTAGAATAAATCTGAATGAGGGAGAACAGGCCAAGGAATAGACTGACACCTTAGGAGAACTCTTGGGCTCTTTCACTTGGTCTTGTGGTTTCTTCTCTTCTTTCTTAGTTGAGGAATCTTCCACTCTGCGTGTTGCAGACTCTCTGGATGGAGTAGGCTGTACAACAAATTGGCTGTGAGTAATGACGGGAGCGGAGACAGGACGGGTATTGCGTTCAGGGGTCGCCACTGCAGCTATCAAATAAAGGAAAGATGATTAGTGTGGTAATAAACGATATTAGTAGCTTCTGTACACTGCAACTCACTCCTAAGTTATCCTCTTGCTGTTATATGGTTTAAATGAATCAAAAACTCACAAATCTCATATATTCCTCAGATATGTGTTTCAGTGTTCTAGTAAGTGCACTTTTCGTTTGTTGTGTTGCTTTATATATTAACCCTTTTACCCCAAAGGGTGGTTTGCACGTTAATGACCAGGCCAATTTTTACAATTCTGACCACTGTCCCTTTTTGAGGTTATAACTCAGGAACGCTTCAACGGATCCTGGTGATTCTGACATAGTTTTCTGGCGACATATTGTATTTCATGATAGTGGTAAAATTTCTTTGATATTACTTGCGTTTATTTGTGAAAAAAACGGAAAATTTTGTGAAAATTTTGCATTTTTCCAACTTTGAATTTTCATGCCCTTAAATCACAGAGATATGTCACACACAATACTTAATAAGTAACATTTTCCACATGTCTACTTTACATCAGCACAATTTTGGAACCAATTTTTTTTTTTGTTAGGGAGTTATAAGGGTTAAAAGTTGACCAGTGATTTCTCAGTTTTACAACACCATTTTTTTTTTTTTTTAGGGACCACATCACATTTGAAGTCACTTTGAGGGGTCTATATGATACAAAATGACAGCATTCTTAAAACTGCACCCCTCAAGGTACTCAAAACCACATTTTAAAAGTGAATTAACCCTTCAGGTGCTTCACAGGAATTTTTGGAATGTTTGAGAACAAAAAAATGAACATTTAACTTTTCACAAAAAATTTTTTTCAGCTCCAATTTGTTTTATTTTACTAAGGGTAACAGGAGAAATTGGACCCCAAAAATTGTTGTACAATTTGTCCTGAGTACGCAGATACCCCATATGTGGGGGTAAACCACTGTTTGGGCGCATGGCAGAGCTCAAAAGGGAAGGAGCGCCATTTGACATTTCAATGCAAAATTGGCTGGAATTGAGATCGGACGCCATGTCGCATTTGGAGAGCCCCCAATGTACCTAAACAGTGGAAACCCCCCACAAGTGACACTATTTTGGAAAGTAGACCCCCTAAGGAACTTATCTAGGTGTGTGGTGAGCACTTTGAACCCCCAAGTGCTTCACAGAAGTTTATAATGTAGAGCCGCAGAAATAAAAAATCTTTTTATTTTTCTTCACAAAAATGATCTTTTCGCCCCCAATTTTTTGTTTTCCCAAGGGTAACAGAAATCGGACCCCAAAACTTGTGCAATTTGTCTTGAGTATGCAGATACCCCATATGTGGGGTAAACCAATGTTTGGGCACATGGCAGAGATAGGAAGGGAAGTAGTGACGTTTTGGAATGCAGACTTTGATGGAATGGTCTGCGGTTGTCATGTTGTGTTTGCAGAGCCCGTAGAAACCCCCCACAAGTGACCCCTTATTGGAAACTAGACCCCCAAAGGAACTTCTCTAAATGTGTTGTGAGAACTTTGAACCTCAATTGTTTCACTAAAGTTTATAACGCAGAGCCGTGAAAATAATAAAAAAAAATCTTTTTTACCCCACAAAAATGATTTTTTAGACCCCAAGTTTTTATTTTCCTAAGGGTAACAGGAGAAATTGGACCACAAAAGTTGTGGTCTAATTTGTCCTGAGTATGCAGATACCCCATATGGGGGTAAACCACTGTTTGGGCGCATGGCAGAGCTCAGAAGGGAAGGAGCACCGTTTTACTTTTTCAAACAGAATTGGATGGAATGGAGATCGGACATCATGTTGCGTTTGCAGAGCCCCTGATGTGCCTAAACAGTGGAAATCCCCCCCAATTCAAACTACAACCCTAACCCCAACACACCCCTAACCCTAACAAACCCCTAACCCTAACCACACCCCTAACAAACCCCTAACCTTAATCCCAACCCTAACCATAACCCTAACCACACACCTAACCCTGACACACCCCTAACCCAACCGTAATCCAAGCCCTAACCCCAACTCTAATTTTAGCCCCAACTCTAACCCTAACTTTAGCCCAAACCCCAACGGGAAAATGGAAATACTTTTTTAAATTGTATTATTTTCCCCTAACTAAGTGGGTGATGAAGGGGGGGTTTGATTTACTATTTATAGCGGGTTTTTATGTTTGGCAGCTGTCACACACTAAAAGACGCCATATATTGCAAGAAATAGTTTTTGCGACACCACATTTTGAGAGCTGTAATATTTCTATATTTTGGTCCACAGAGTCATGTGAGGTCTTGTTTTTTGCGGGACGAGATGCCATTTTTATTGGTACCATGTTCAGGCACATGACATTTTTGATCGCTTTTTATTCCAATTTTTGTTAGGCAGAATGAACCAAAACCAGCTCGTTTTTTGTGGGACAAGATGACGTTTTCAGATGTTTATTTATATGTCTTTTTGATCGCATGTTATTCCACTTTTTGTTCAGCGGTATGATAATAAAGCGTTGTTTTTTGCCTCATTTTTTTCACGGTGCTCACTGAAGGGGTTAACTAGTGGGTCAGTTTTATAGGTCGGGTCCTTAAGGATGCGGCAATACTAAATAGATGTACTTCTATTTTTTTTTATTTACATAAAGAAATTTATTTATTGGAATGAATAATATTTTTTTTCTTTATTTAGGAATTGAAAAATTTATTTAGTTTTGAAAAATAATTTTACACAGTAATATATATATATATATATATATATATATATATATATATATATATATATATATATATATATATATATATATATATATATATATATATATTTTTTTTTTTTAACTTTTTTACATTGTCCCAGGGTGGGACATCACTTTATAGTGTCAGATCGCTGACAAGCCACCTCCCTGCAGGACCCGGAAGGACCACACGGCCATCTTGGATCCTGGGGAGACAGGAGGAGACCCTCGGAACAAACACATCGCATTGTTCTGAGGGTCTCAGGGAAGCACGCAGGGATGCTTCCCTATGCCACTGGAACGATGCAATCTTGTTTGATCGCAGTGTTCCGGGGGTTAAATTGTCGGGAGCAATCCGTGACCGCTGCTGGCACATAGTGCCGGGTGTCAGCTGTGATAATCAGCTGACACCCGGTCGCGTTCCCCCCGTGAGCATGGCTGATCGCATATGAAGTACTATACCATCGATGGTCATACGGGCCCAGGTCACCTCAACGGGATAGTACGTCTGATGTCAGAAAGGGGTTAATCTCACAATGTGAAGTCTGACACAAGAATTGAGAGTTATCCTATTGGTCAGTGACCCTGTCACCATGGTTCAATGGGAGGAGCTACCTCCAGTCTCTGGGGAGACTAGAGAGAGTTCTGGAAAGATGTGACCCAGAGCAGACCTAAGGAGAGGGGTCTCATGACCCTTCCAGGCTTGGAGCCTGGAGGTTCATCCTTCTCTTCATCTCAAGACTTATAGCCAGGCCTAATGCCTTGGATCTTCCCCTGACTTCTACAGCCAAGATGGCTAAAGGCTTTTAACCCTGGATCCCCGCTGTCCGGTTTAAGACATGTTTCTCCAGCATTAACTTCATACTAACAGACTAGCTAAGAGCGCCAAGAGAACAAATACAATTCTCAAACACTCAAGACCAAACTTGCAAAATCACGGTCTATCATAGACGTCTGCACTACTTTACTTTCTAGCATAGCATTGATTAATGTAACTAGACAGTCTTCACACACTGATAGCTTGCTGCTCTTTTTCTACATATACAGTATTTTTAAATCCATGTCTAGAGTGGATATAAAAATTCAACACACCCCTATTAAAATTCAGATTTCTGTAAATAAAAATTACACCAAGAAGAAACATTCAGAATTTTTTTCCATCTTTAAAGTCACCAATAATCTGCACAATCCAATTGAAATACAAATAAATATTTTCGGGTAGAAAAATAAAAATAAAGAACTAAAATAATGTGGTTGCATAAATACGCAAACCTTTAAACTAATACTTTGCTGAAATGCCCTTTCATTTATGATGACAGTCTTTTTGAGTAGGAGTCTATCGGCATGGCACATCTAGTTTTGGCAATCTTTGCCCACTCTTCCTTGCAGTAGCCTCCAAATCTGTCAGGTGGTGAGGACACCACCTGTGTACTGCACTCTTCAGTTCAGCTCACAGATTTGCAATTAGATTCAGGTATGGGAAATTCCAAAACATTTGTGTTCTAACAAGGACATTCATTTTTTTTTATAATTTGGAGACATGCTTAGAATCGTCGTCAAGGTGAAACGTGAAATTCCTTTTCAGGTCCTTTCTTCGCAAAGGTCTGAAAGTTTTCATGCAAAATTGAACAGTATTTGGAACCATTTTTAAATTCCCTCCTTCTTGACTAAAGCTCCAGTTCCAGCTGCCAAAAGACAGCCCCAAAGTATAATACGCCTCTAACATGCTTCACTGTGGGTATGGTGTTCTTTTGGTAATGCACAGTATTTGCTTTGCCCCAAACATGCTTTTTAAAATTATGGCCAAAAAAATTCAACCTTGGTCTCCTCAGACCACAGCACGTTTTCCCACATACTTTTGGCAGACACTGTAGGTTTTGGTTAAACATAGCTGGGCTTGATTGTTTCTTTGTAAGAAAAGGCTTCTGTTTTGCCACCCTATCCCAAAAACCAGACATAAGTATATGGGAGATTGTTGTCACACACAATACACAACCAATACTTGCCAGAATTTCATTAAGCTCCTTTAATGCAGAAGTATGCCAATTAGAAAATCCTACTAGAACTAAAATATAAATGGTGTTAATCAGAATCACTTTAAATGATGGCAGCTGGGTATTGACTAGTATTCAACATGAGTTTAAATGTGATTGGCTAATTCTGAACCGAAACACATAATCTTAAAAGTGTGGTCACCAAATTATTTTAGCTTTATTTCACCCAAAAAAATATTTCTTTGCACAGAGCCATTGAGAAACAGATTATGGATGTCAATAAAAGGTGAAAAAAAGTTCTGAAATGAATATTTTCTATGACAAAAAATGTGGCATGTAGACTTTCGATATCCACTGTATAGCCTACAGGCTTCTTGAAACCAGCTGTTTCAAAGTTCAAGTCGATGTGCTCTGGAAACAAATTAAATGAGATCACAAGAGCAGCATAAATGTTTCTTTATGTCTCCACTACTAGCTGTGCAAATTAAAGGAGCGGCATTGCCATAAGAGCAAGACTAATGCTTTTTATAACTCTGGCACAAGCAGGGTATAAAATTACTTCTAGTGGAGACCATTTGACATAGGACTTTAAATCCAAAGCATCACTCAAGAAAGCAGAAACAAAGCAAAGGAGCAAAACGCAAGAGATATCTGACTCCTGGAATTTTTTCACACTTACCTAGGAGTTTCCTCTAACTCCTATAGCTGAACATTCATGAGCACTGCATAAATGTCAAGAATAAACTCTCCCAACATAGGGCAATTTAAATAGGCTAGGTTAATTATCGGAATAACGATATAGATATATATATAGATATACAGTACAGACCAAAAGTTCGGACACACCTTCTCATTTAAAGATTTTTCTTTATTTTGATGACTATGAAAATTGTACATTCACACTGAAGGCATCAAAACTATGAATTAACATGTGGAATTATATACTTAAAAAAGTGTGAAACAACTGAAATTATGTCTTATATTCTAGGTTCTTTAAAGTAGCCACATTTTGCTTTGATGACTGCTTTGCACACTCTTGGCATTCTCTTGATGAGCTTCAAGACGTAGTCACAGGGAATGGTCTTCCAACAATCTTGAAGGAGTTCCCAGAGATGCTTAGCACTTGTTGGCCCTTTTGCCTTCACTGCGCTCCAGCTCACCCCAAACCATCTCGATTGGATTCAGGTCTGGTAACTGGAGGCCAGGTCATCTGGCATAGCACCCCATCACTCTCCTTTTTGGTCAAATAGCCCTTACACAGCCTGGAGGGGTGTTTGGGGTCATTGTCCTATTGAAAAATAAATGACGGTCCAACTAAACGCAAACCGGATGGAATAGCATGCTGCTGCAAGATGCTGTGGTAGCCATGCTGGTTCAGTATGCCTTCAATTTTGAATAAATCCCCAACAATGTCACCAGCAAAGCACCCCAACACCATCACACCTCCTACTCCATGATTCACGGTGGGAAACCAGGCATGTAGAGTCTATCCGTTCACCTTTTCTGCGTCGCACAAAAACACGGTGGTTGGAACCAAAGATATCAAATTTGGACTCATCAGACCAAAGCCCAGATTTCCACTGGTCTAATGTCCATTCCTTGTTTTTTTTAGCCCAAACAAGTCTCTTCTGCTTGTTGCCTGTCCTTAGCAGTGGTTTCCTAGCAGCTATTTTACCATGAAGGCCTGCTGCACAAAGTCTCCTCTTAACAGTTGTTGTAGAGATGTCTGCTGCTAGAACTCTGTGTGGCATTGACCTGGTCTCTAATCTGAGCTGCTGTTAACCTGCGATTTCTGAGGCTGGTGACTCGGATAAACTTATCCTCAGAAGCAGAGGTGACTGTTGGTCTTCCTTTCCTGGGGCGGACCTCATGTGAGCCAGTTTCTTTGTAGCGCTTGATGGTTTTTGCCACTGCACTTGGGGACACTTTCAAAGTTTGCCCAATTTGTCGGACTGACTGACCTTCATTTCTTAAAGTAATGATGACCACTTGATTTTCTTTACTTAGCTGCTTTTTTCCTGCCATAATACAAATTCTAATAGTCTATTCAGTAGGACTATCAGCTGTGTTAACACCAGACTTCTGCACAACACAACTGATGGTCCCAAACCCCAAATATAAGGCAAGAAATCCCACTTAGTAAACCTGACAGGGCACACCTGTGAAGTGAAAACCATTCCCGGAGACAACCTTTTGAAGCTCATCAAGAGAATGCAAAGAGTGTGCAAAGCAGTCATCAAAGCAAAAGGTGGCTACTTTGAAGAACCTGGAATATAAGACATAATTTCAGTTGTTTCACACAGTATGTGTTAATTCATAGTTTTGATGCCTTCAGTGTGAGCGTACAATTTTCTTAGTCATGAAAATACAGAAAAACATTTAACCCCTTCATGACCCAGCCTATTTTTACCTTAATAACCTGGCCATTTTTTGCAATTCTGACCAGTGTCCCTTTATGAAGTAATACCTCAGCAAAGCTTCAACGGATCCTAGCGGTTCTGAGATTGTTTTTTTCGTGACATATTGGTCTTCATGTTAGTGGTAAATTTAGGTCAATAATTTTTGCGTTTATTTGTGAAAAAAATGGAAATCTGGTGAAAATTTTGAAAATGTCGCAATTTTCAAATTTTGAATTTTTATTCTGTTAAACCAGAGAGTTACGTGACACAAAATAATTAAGAAATAACATTACCCACATGTCTACTATACATCAGTACAATTTTTGGAAACTAAATTTTTTTTTTTGCTAGGAAGTTATAAGGGTTAAAATTTGACCAGCGATTTCTCATTTTTACAACAAAATTTACAAAACCATTTTTTTTTTAGGGACCACCTCACATTTGAAGTCAGTTTGGGGGGTCAGTATGGCTAATGGCTAAATATACCCAAAAGTGACAATTCTAAAACTGCACCCCTCAAGGTACTCAAAACCACATTCAAGAAGTGTATTAACCCCTCAGGTGCTTCACAGCAGCAAAAGCAACATGGAAGGAAAAAATGAACATTAAACTTTTTATTCACAAAAATGATCTTTTAGTAACAATTTTTTTTAATTTCCCAAGGGTATAAGGAGAAACTGGACCCCGAAAGTTATTGTACAATTTGTCCTGAGTAAGCAGATACCCAATATGTGGGGGGGATCCACTGTTTGGGCGCATGACAGGACTCGGAAGGGAATTTTGAATGCAAAATTGGCTCCAATCTTTAGCGGACACCATGTCACGTTTGGAGAGCCCCTGTGTGCCTAAACATTGGAGCTCCCCCACAAGTGTCACCATTTTGGAAACTAGACCTCCCAAGGAAGTAATCTAGATGTGCGGTGACCACTTTAAACCCCCAAGTGCTTCACAGAAGTTTATAACGCAGAGCCATGAAAATAAAAAATCATTTTTATTTCCACAAAAATTATTTTTTAGCCCACAATTTTTTATTTTCACAAGGGTAACAGAAGAAATTGGAGCCCAAAAGTTGTCCAGTGTCCAGTTTGTCCCGAGTACGCCGATACCCCATATGTGGGGGGGAACCACTGTTTGGGCACACGTCGGGGCTCGGAAGGGAAGCAGTGACGTTTTGGAATGCAGACTTTGATGGAATGGTCTGCGGTCATCATGTTACGTTTGCAGAGGCCCTGATGTGCCTAAACAGAAGAAACCCCCCACAAGTGACCCCATTTTGGAAACTAGACCTCCTAAGGAACTTATCTAGATGTGTGGTGAGCACTTTGAACCCCCAAGTGCTTCACAGAATTTTATAACGCAGAAACGTGAAAATAAAAAATCATTTTTCCCCACACAAATAACTTTTTAGCCCCCCTTTTTTATTTTAAATTTTCCCAAGTGTAACAGTAAAAATTGCACAACTTTGGGGGTCTAATTTCTCCTGAGTACGCTTATGCCCCATATGTTTGGGTAAACCACTGTTTGGGAGCACGTCGGGGCACGGAAGGGAGGGAGCACCATTTGACTTTTTGAATGCAAAATTGGCTGGAATCAATGATGGCGCCATGTCGCGTTTGGAGACCCCTGATGTGCGTATACAATGGAAACCCCTCAATTCTAACTCCAACACTAACCCCAACACACCCCTAATCCTAATCCCAACTCTAGCCATAACCCTAATCACAACCCTAACCCCAACACACCCCTAACCCTAATCCCAACCCGAACCATAACACTAACCACAAGCCTAACCCTGAACCCAACACACCTCTATCCCTAATCTTAACCCTATTTCCAACCGTAACACCAATTTCAACCCTAACCCTAAGGCTATGTGCCCACATTGCGGATTCGTGTGAGGATTTTTCCGCACCGTTTTTGAAGAATCCGCAGGTAAAAGATTTACCACGGATTTCCAGTGTTTTTTTGTGCGGATTTTACCGCGGATTCCTACTGAGGAACTGGTGTAAAACTCTGTGGAATCCGCACAAAGAATTGACATGCTGCGGAAAATACAATGCAGCATTTCCACACGGTATTTTCCATGGGCACAGCGGATTTGGTTTTCCATAGGTTTACATGGTACTGTAAATGTGATTGAAAACTGCTACGAATCCGCAACGGCCAATCCGCTGCAGATCTACAGCCAAATTCGCGCCTTGTGCACATAGCCTAATTCTGACCCTAACCGCAACCCTAATTGCAACCCTAACCCTAAATGCAACCCTAACCCTAAATGCAACCCTAACCTTAAATGAAACCCTAATTGCAACCCTAACCCTAGTGGAAAAATAAATATATTTTCTTTATTTTGTTATGTTCCCTACCTATGGGAGTGATAAAGGGAGGGGTTTAACCCCTTCCGACCTGTGACGCCATGTAGGCATCATGAAAGTCGGTGCCAATCCGACCTGTGACGCCTATGTGGCGTCAAGGAGGGATCGCGTCCCTGCAGATCGGGTGAAAGGGTTAACTCCAATTTCACCTGATCTGCAGGGACAGGGGGAGTGGTACTTCAGCCCGGGGGGGTGGCTTCACCCCCCCCCCCCCCGTGGCTACGATCGCTCTGATTGGCTGTTTCACTTTCAACAGCCAATCAGAGCAATTTGTAATATTTCACCTATGAAAAGTGGTGAAATATTACAATCCAGCCATGGCTGATTCTGCAATATCATCGGCCATGGCTGGAAACTCTGATCTGCCCCCTGCCACCGATCTCCCCAGTCCTCCTTTATGCCCCGTACTGCGGTCCGCTCCCCTCCGTCCTCCCGTCCGCTCCCCTGTCCTCCCCCCCGTGCTCAGATCCACGCCCCCCCGTGCTTCGATCCCCCCGTGCTCCGATCTCACCCCCTCATACTTACCGAGCCTCCCGGTGTCCGTCAGTCTTCTTCATGGGCGCCGCCATCCAAAATGGCGGGCGCATGCGCAGTGCGCCCGCCGAATCTGCCGGACGGCAGATTCGTTCCAGGTACATTTTGATCACTGTGATAAAACCTATCACAGTGATTAAATTAAAAAAAATAGTAAATGAACCCCCCTTTATCACCCCCATAGGTAGGGACAAAAAATAAAATAAAGAAAATATATATATTTTTTTCTTCCCCCACTAGGGTTAGGGTTAGGGCTAGGGTTAGGGTTAGAATTAGGGTTAGAACTAGAACTTCTTTGTGCGGATTCCGTTTTACACCTGTTCCTAAATAGGAATCCGCAGGTGAAATCCGCACAAAAACACTGGAAATCCACGGTAAATCCGCAGGTAAAACGCAGTGCCTTTTACCTGCGGATTTTTCAAAAATGCTGCAGAAAAATCTCACACGAATTCGCAATGAGGGCTCATAGCCTTAGGGTTAGGGTTGGAATTAGGGCTAGGATTGGAAATAGGGTTAAGATAATGCTTGTGGTTAGGGTTAGGGGTGTGTTGGGGTTAGGGTTGTGGTTAGGGTTGGGATTAGGGCTAGGATTAGGGTTGGGATTAGGGGTGTGTTACGGTTAGGGTTGTGGTTAGGGGTGTGATGGGGTTAGGGTTGTGATTAGGGTTATATCTAGAGTTGGGATTAGGGTTTGGGGTGTGTTGGGGTTAGAATTGAGGGGTTTCCACTGTTTAGGCACATCAGGGGTCTCCAAACGCAACATGGTGCCACCATTGATTCCAGCCAATCTTGCGTTCAAAAAGTCAAATGGTGCTCCCTCCCTTCCGAGCCCCGACGTGCGCCCAAACAGTGGTTTACTCCCACATACCGGGTACCAACATACTCAGGACAAACTGGGCAACAATTATTAGGGTCCAATTTCTCCTGTTACCCTTGCGAAAATAAAAAATTGCTTGCTAAAACAATTTTTGAGGAATGAAAAATTATTTTTTATTTTCAAGGCTCTGTGTTATAAACTTCTGTGAAGCACTTGGGGGTTCAAAGTGCTCACCACACATCTAGATAAGTTCCTTGGGGGGTCTAGTTTCCAAAATGGGGTCACTTGTGGGGGGTTTCTACTGTTTAGGCACATCAGGGCCTCTGCAAATGCAATGTGACGCCCGCAGACAATTCCATCCAAGTTTGCATTTCAAAACGTCACTGCTTCCCTTCCGAGCCCCAACGTGTGCCCAAACAGTGGTTCCCCCCCACATATGGGGTATCAGCGTACTCAGGACAAACTGTGTTAGGGCTAGCAGAATGCACCGAGTAAATATAGAGGTTGTATTATAATAGATGCGTTCGCAGCCCGGGATCCACCGTGCAAGAGAACCTGCTGCTAGCAAACGGCGGAACTATATGGCAGTATGAGCTAACCCTGTTACTTCACAGAGTAGCCAAAACTCAAAGCACTGCGCCCTGTTAGACTTCACAGTGGCACAGGCTAACTACTCAACTGAGAGCAGTCAGTGGTCATGCATGCACACAAACTCCTCGCCAGAGGTGCCAGCATTCTAGGGGCTTATTTCAGCCGGGTCCCTGAACACAAACTCACATTACCACACTGGCGCAAAGCACATAACATAGAACAATACTAGCGCATGGCCGTGCGGCCATGTGAGCCTTAAATAGTTGCAGCACGTACAGGACCTTCCTAGAAGGACCAATGAGAGGCTGCCACAGAGCGTGAGCACCTACAGGACCTTCCTGAAGGACCAATGGCCTTAGCTGCAGTATCAGATCATGTGACCCTCGATCTCCACTGAGAGATCTTACTCTGGGTATGCTCAGAACGAGAAAAGCAGGACTTAGTCCCAGAAGCGTCTGCTCGCCACTGCCCAGCACTGACTTCCATGGCAGAAGCAGGAAAAGCAGCAGTAACTCTTTGTACAGAGTCAGACTGAGCGAGACGCTGGGACAGACGTCTCCGCTGAGCAGGCTCCACTGCGGCAGAAGAAGAATGGGAGACCGCAGCGGAGATGTGTTATGACCTGGTGGTTAGGAGCACCCGAAGTGACCTGATGGTTAAAACAGAAAATCTGGGACAAGCTCTGAGGGAGTGGTAACTCTACTGACCGCAATCCCTAATCCTATCACACACACTAGAAATAGCCGTGGAGCGTACCTATCTCTCCCTAGACGCCTCTTCACAGCCTAAGAGCTAACTACCCCTAAAGATAGAAATAATAGCCTGCCTTGCCTCAGAGAAATTCCCCAAAGTAAAGGTAGCCCCCCACAAATATTAACTGTGAGTTAAGAGGGAAGTGACAAACACAGGAATGAAACAGATTTTAGCAAAGGAGGCCGAATCTTCTCTAGAAAGACAGAGGATAGGAAAGGGAACTATGCGGTCAGTATAAAAAACTACAAAAACCACGCAGAGTGTGCAAAAAGACCTCCACACCGACTCATGATGTGGAGGTGCAGCTCTGCACCCCCAGAGCTTCCAGCTAGCAAGGAAATATCATAATAGCAGGCTGGACTGAAACATAACATGTACTGAAAAATATATTCAAATAACCAATGAACAGCAAATGATTATCAAGGACTTAGCTTCTGCTGGAGTAGTCAGGTCATCTGAGAATTCCAAGAGAGATCTGAACCAGTACTGAGACATTGACAGCTGGCATGGACAAACGACCTGGGCAGAGTAAAATAGGGAAGCGAGCAGAAGCAATAAACGAGGGCAGCTGAGAAAGCCAACCTCAAAGATCAGCAGTTCCACTCAAAGCCACCAGAGGGTGTCCAAGGACAGAACTCACCAAAGTACCATTCACGACCACAGGAGGGAGCCCGAGAACGGAATTCACAACAGAGATGGCCCGAGCTTCCCCCTGTGCAGAGGCGGGAACTCGACCCCTAAAACTGGGCAACAACTTTTCGGGTCCAATTTCTCCTGTTACTCTTGTGAAAATAAAAAATTGTGGGCTAAAAAATAATTTTTGAGGAAAGAAAAATGATTTTTTATTTTCACGGCTCTGCGTTATAAACTTCTGTGAAGCACTTGGGGGTTTAAAGTGGTCACCGCACATCTAGATTAGTTCCATGGAAGGTCTAGTTTCCAAAATGGGGTCACATGTGGGGGAGCTCCAATGTTTAGGCACACACACAGGGGCTCTCCAAATGCGAAATGGTGTCCGCTAACAATTGGAGCTAATTTTTCATTCAAAAAGTCAAATGGCACGCCTTCCCTTCCGAGCCCTGCCTTGTGCCCAAACAGTGGTTTACCCCCACATGTGAGGTATCGGTGTAGTCAGGAGAAATTGCCCAATAAATTTTAGGATCCATTTTATCCTGTTGCCCATGTGAAAATGAAAAAATTGAGGCTAAAATAATTTTTTTGTGAAAAAAAAAGTACTTTTTCATTTTTACGGATCAATTTGTGAAGCACCTGGGGGTTCAAAGTGCTTACTATGCATCTAGATAAGTTCCATGGAGGGTCTAGTTTCCAAAATGGGGTCACTTGTGGGGGAGCTCCAATCTTTAGGCACACAGGGGCTCTCCAAATGCGACATGTTGTCCGCTAAAGATTGGAACCAATTTTTCATTGAAATAGTCAAATGGTGCTCCTTCCCTTCCGAGCCCTGTCGTGCGTCCAAACAGTGGTTCCCCCCCACATATGGGGTATGGGCATACTCAGGACAAATTTTACAATAACTTTTGGGATCCAGTTTATCTTTTTACCCTTGGGAAAATAAAAATATTGTTGCTAAAAGATCATTTTTGTGACTAAAAAGTAAAATGTTAATTTTTTCCTTCCATGTTGCTTCTGCTGCTGTGAAGCACCTGAAGGGTTAATAAACTTCTTGAATGTGGTTTTGAGTACCTTGAGGGGTGTAGTTTTTAGAATGGTGTCACTTTTGGGGGTATTTTCAGCCATATAGACCCCTCAAACTGACTTCAAATGTGAGGTGGTCCCTAAAAAAAATGGTTTTGTAAATTTCATTGTAAAAATGAGAAATCGCTGGTCAAATTTTAACCTTTATAACTTCCTAGCAAAAAAAAAAGGTATTTCCAAAATTGTGCTGATGTAAAGTAGACATGTGGGTAATGTTATTTATTAACTATTTTGTGTCACATAACTCTCTCGTTTACCAGAATAAAAATTCAAAATTAGAAAATTGCAAAATTTTCAAAATTTTAGCCAAATTTCCATTTTTTTCACAAATAAACGCAAAAATTATCGACCTAAATTTACCACTAACATGAAGCCCAATATGTCACGAAAAAACATTCTCAGAACCGCAAGGATCCGTGGAAGCGTTCCTGAGTTATTACCTCATAAAGGGACACTGGTCAGAATTGCAAAAAACGGCCAGGTCATTAAGGTCAAAATAGGCTGGGTCATGAAGGGGTTAATTACTTGTTTTTATTTTGATCACTGTGATAGAACCTATCACAATGATCAAAATGTACCTGGAACGAATCTGCCGGCTGATTCGGCGGGCGCACTGCATTTTGGAAGATGGCGGCGCCCATGGAGAAGACGAACGGACACCGGGAGGGACACCGGAGCTCGTTAAGTATGGGCGGTGGGATCAGACCAGGAGGGGGGGGGGAATCGGATTGCGGAGGGAGCAGAGGACAGCAGAGGACAGGACAGAGGGGAGGAGATCGGTGGCGGGGGCAGATCGTGGTCTCCAGCCATGGCCGATGATATTGCAGCATCGGCCATGGCTGGATTGTAATATTACACCAATTTTCATTGGTGAAATATTATGATTGCTCTGATTGAAAGTGAAACAGTCACTTTCAACAGCCAATCAGAGTGATCGTAGCCACGGGGGGGGGGGGCGAAGCCACCCCCTCTGTGCTGAGGTATCACTCCCCCTGTCCCTGCAGGTTGAGTGAAATTACAGTTAACCCTTTCACTTGACCTGCAGGAACGCGATCATTGTATGACGCAGCATATGCGTCACAGGTCGGATTGGCACCGGCTTTCATGAAGCATACGCGGATGACCCCGTTGTTTAGTACAATAGATTATTCTGGTATTGCAATTTGACACGGATGGGGATATAAAGGGGGATGTGGTGCCTTGTTCTAAGTGTTTTTCATGGTCGTATTTGACAAACACCTGGCAATTATTTTATGTCTAATGAAGAGTATATAAAATTTTAAATTGGACTAGTACATCGTTTGTTCCCTAGTGGAATTGGGTCGTTATTCTTGACCTGGGTTGTGTGCCTAAAACAAATTTACCCACCTACAGTTGTGTGAAAAAAAAGTGTTTGTCCCTTCCTGATTTCCTTTTCTTTTGCATGTTTGCCACACAAATGTTTCAGATCACCAAACACATTTAAATAAAAAGACAAAGATAACACAAGTACACATTAAATACAGTTTTTAAATGAAGGTCTTTATTATTAAAAGGAAAAAGAAATCCAAACCTACCAGGCCCTATGTGAAAAAGTGATTGCGTGCCCCGACCCCACCCCCCCACAAAAAAATCAACTGTGATTTACCACATCTTTGGGAAGCAAAGACCAAATTCTCTAGACACACCCAGGCCTGATTATTGCCGCACCTGTTCTCAATCAAGAAATCACCTAAATAGGACCTGTCTGACAAAGTGAAGTAGACCAAAAGGACCTCAAAACCTAGACATCATGTTGTGATCCAAAGAACTTCTGGAACAAAGGAGAAACAAAGTAATTGAGATTTATCAGTCTGGAAAAGGTTATAAAGCCATTTCTAAAGCTTTGGGACTGCAGTGAACCGCACTGAAGAGCCATTATCCACAAATTGCAAAAACATGGAACAGTGGTGAACCTACCTAGTAGTGGCCGGCCGACTAAAATTACTCAAAGAGCGCATTGATGACTCATCCAAGAGGTCACAAAAGACTCCACAACAACATCCAAAAAACTGCAGGCTTCACTTGCCTCACTTAAGGTCAGTGTTCATGACTCCACCACAAGAAGGACTGGGCAAAAATGGCCTTCATGGCAGAGTTCCAAGACGAAAAGCAGTGCTGAGCAATAAAGGCTCCTCTCAGTTTTGCCAGAAAACATCTTTAGGATTCCCAAGACTTTGGGAGAATACTCTGTGGACTGACGACACAAAAGTTGAACTTTTTGGAAGGTGTATGTCCCATTACACCTGGCGTAGAAGTAATAACACAGCATTTCAGAAAAGAAACATCATATCAACAGTAAAATATGGAGGTGGTAGTGTGATGGTCGGGGGATGTTCTGGTGCTTCAGGACCAGGAAGACTTGCTGTGGTAAATGGAGTCATGAATTCTGCTGTCTACCAAAAAATCCCGAAGGAGAATGTCTGGCCATTTGTTTGTTACCTCAAGCTGAAGTGCCCTTGGGTTATGCAGCAAGGACAATGATCCAAACACACCAGCAAGTCCAACTCTGAATGGCTTTAGAAAAACAAAAGACTTTGGAGTGACCTAGTCAAAGTCCTGACCTTAATCCAGTTGAGATGCTGTGGCATGACCTTAAAAAGGTGGTTCATGTTTGAAAACCCTCCAATGTGGCCGATTACAACAATTCTGCAAAGATGAGTGGGTCAAAATTCATTCAGAGAGTTGTAAAAGACTCATTTCCACATATTTCAAACACTTGTATGCGGTTGTTACTGCCAAGGGTGGCCCAACCAGTTAATAGGTTTAGGGGGTGTCACGATAATGTAAAAATGCCATAATGTGAGTTTAGTTCTAGAATGTACCATGGGACAGACACAAGCTGATACAAAAACCAAGCCTTATGGCAGGCACACTGTGTAACTTGATACTAATGTGTCGCAGCCCACTGAGCAGTTTTATGGCTGTTAGCTGCAGCAGACAAGTCCTCCTACCCTTCTCATTCCCTCTCCCAACTGGTACTGGTTAAAACTGGTACATAGGAACCAGGCACTTCTATTGTTCTTTCAAGGGTATATATATATGGGCACCGTTCCAGGCTAGGGACATAAGAATTATATATTCCGGATGTCCATCAATATATCTATAACCACATTCTGATGGGGCACATTCTGATCATTGGGTCTTTCGTATACGAGATTCATACAGCGAGTTAGGAATGAAAATAGTTTTCATAATTCTGAGAAAAGAGGAGTGCATTTCATAACTCAGCCCAGTCAGTGTTGTCACGATGAGAGGGCATATCTTAACCCTGGTGAGTTGTGAATCAGTCTTGGCCCAGGAAGCGAGCTAACAGCAGCTCCGCAAGCTGTTCTGATGCACCTTGATGTGTCTCCTGAGCACACGGCCGCCATGATGATGCAATGATATAACGACCTGTAAGTGTTCTTTTCAATTTTAATCCCATTTTATTTGTAATTGTATCGTACACATGATTTGTCTTCTTTATAATATCTTTTTATACTTTGTAAACACTGCATACCTTTTTTTTGGAGTAAAATATAAAATTACTAGCTTGTCTCTCCATGCTCTAAACGAACTGTCGCGTCCTCTGAAGAAATTACGCTTCGATTTGGGTTGGCTTCAAATCCGTTTATCCTTGGATAATCAGAGCTGGTGGCAGCATACTTGCCTGTGCAATCGGGCGTCTTTGCAGCGACCGGCGGCGTTGATAATTATTGTTCCCGCCTGTGTGGGAGTAGTTATATCGCCCTCGCTGCAGCATGCCTAATAGCCAGTACATAGCAGGTAGACCTTCTGGCGACTAATTACCCTAGGTGCAGTACCCTGACTGACCTGAGGGTATGCGGGCGCTAGAGAGCTGCAAGTTCCAAAGCGAAAACTGGTAAGTGGGATTTAGACTCCTCTTCAGAAGGAACGAGGGGCAACCAAACAACCCCAGTTTGTGACAAATTGGTGTGTGGTGGGGATGATAAAGGTAGCTTCTCCGTGAACCGTGACAGATTGGTGGGATCCGTGACTTATTGGTGGCAGCACGGTGGGATCCGTGACAGGGGGAAACCACATATTTTTCTTTTTTTTTTTTTTTAAACAGGGCATGGCAGGTTTGGATTTAATTTTCCCTTAATAAAGACCTTTGTTTAAAAACTTCAGTTTGTGTTAGATAACATGAGATTTTTCTAATATTTAAACTTGTTTGGTGATCTGAAACATTTAAGTGTGACAAACATGCAAAAAAATAGAAAAACAGGAGGGGGCAAACACTTTTCCACAATTGTATTTTATATATTAATATGTTACACACACCACACACACACAAAATGGTGAAAATAAGTATTTGATTTACTGGTGATTTTTGAAGTTTTACCTCCTAGAAAGAATGGAGGGGTCTGTAATTTTTATTGTAGGTACATTTCAACTGTGAGAGACCATCTAAAAATAAAAACAGAAAGTCACATAGTACGATTTTTATGTAATTAATTTGCATATTATTGCATAAAATAAGTATCTGATACAACAGAAAAACAGAACTTAACTGGGTAACCTTGAGTTTCAGCTCCCTGCAAAGATTTTATTTTGGGTTCAAGTCTGGAGACTGGCTAGGCCACTCCTGGACCTTGAAATGCTTCTTACAGAGTCACACCTTAGGTGCCCTGGCTGTGTGTTTTGGGTCGTTGTCATGCTGGAAGACCCAGCCACTGCCCATCTTCAATGCTCTTACTGAGGGATGGGGGCTTGCTGGCCAAAATCTCGAGACACATCCATCCTCCCTGTCCATTTTGCAGAAAAGCACCCCCAAAATATGATGTTTCCTCACCATGCTACACGGTTGGGACGGTGTTCTTGGGGATGTACTTATTCTTCTTCCTCCAAATACAGAGAGTGCAGTTGATAAAGTTCAATTTTGGTCTCATCCGACCACGTGACCTTCTCCCATGCCTCCTCTGTAATATGGTCACAGGTGAACTTCAAACAGGCTTGGACATGTGCTAGCGTGAGCAGGGGGAACTTGTGTGCCCCCCAGGATTTTAATCCATGGCGACGTAGTGTTAATAACGTTAAAGGGAACCGGTCACCCACAAAATCGAGGGTGAGCTAAGCCCACCGGCATCAGGGGCTTATCTACAGCATTCTGTAATGCTGTAGATAAGCCCCCGATGTATCCTAAAAGATAAGAAAAAGAGGTTAGATTATACTCACCCAGGGGAGGTCCCGGTCGGGTCCGATGGGCGTCGTAGTCCGGTCCGCGGCCTCCCATCTTCATCAGATGACGTCCTCTTCTGGTCTTCGCGCTGCGGCTCCAGCGCAGGCGTACTTTGTCTGCCCTGTTGAGGGCAGAGCAAAGTACTGCAGTGCACAGGCACCAGGCCTCTCTGACCTTTCCCGGCACCTGCGCACTGCAGTACTTTGCTCTGCCCTCAACAGGGCAGACAAAGTACGCCTGCGCCGGAGCCGCAGGGTTAAGACCAGAAGAGGAGGTCATCATAAGAAGATGGGAGGCCCCTGACCGGACCATAACGCCCATTGGATGGGACCGCCCGCGTGAGTATAATCTAACCTCTTTTTCTCATCTTTTAGGATACATCGGGGGCTTATCTACAGCATTACAGAATTCTGTAGATAAGCCCCTGATGCCGGTGGGCTTAGCTCACCCTCGATTTGGGGGGTGACAGGTTCCCTTTAGTGTTTGAGACTGTGGTCCCAGTTCTCTTTAGGTTGATTGACCAGATCAGCCCGTGTAGTTCTGGGCTGATTCTTGATCTCTCTCAGCATTATACTTACCCCATTAGGAAAGATCTTGCATGGAGCCCCAGGCCAAGGAAGATTGACAGTCATCTTGTGTTTCTTCCATTTTCTAATAATTGTGCCAACAGTTATTGCCTTCTTACCAAGCTGTTTGCCTATTGTCCTGTAGCCCATCCCAGCCTTGTGCAGGTCTACAATTTTGTCCCTGTTGTAGACAGCTCTTTGCTCTTGGCCATGGTGGAGAGGTTGGAGTGTGTAGACAGGTGTCTTTTATACAGGTAACAAGTTCAAACAGGTGCAATTAATACAGGTAATGAGTGCAGAGTAGGAGGGCTTCTTAGAGAAAAACGAACAGGTGATCAAATACTTTTTCCATGGAATTTAATTATTTAAAAAAATCATACAATGTGATTTTCTGGTCTTTATTTTTAGATTCCACCTCTCACAGTTGAAGTTTACCTATGATAAAAAAATTACAGACTTCTCCATTCTTTGTAGGTGGGAAAATTAGCAAAATCGGCATTGTATCAAATACTTATTCTCCCCAGTACACACAGTGAAGGTTGCAGACAATCTCTACAGTGTGTAAATGAGATTTAGTGAAACCTCATGCATAATTACACTTCTTAAATACGCAGCGGTTATTTAACAAGCAAACCCACAATGGAAAGTCATATGTGTACACTAATAAAGCTAAAGGGATCAGTTTTTATTAATATGCAAAGTGAATAAAGTGAAGCTCCACAAATGTTTAACAGTAAGAATAACAGTCTTATGTCCTCATTTTAATTGAATTACCGTATATACTCGAGTATAAGCCGAGAATTTCAGCCCATTTTTTTTAGGCTGAAATTGCCCCTCAGCTTATACTCTAGTCATTCCCAGGGGTCGGCAGGGAAGGGGGAGGGACAGCTGTCTAATACTCACCTGCTCCTGGCGCGGTCCCTGCAGGTCTCTGGTTCTCCGGGCACTGACAGCTTCTTCCTGTATTGAGCAGTCACATGGTACCGCTCATTACAGTAATGAATATGGACCAGACTCCACTCCCACAGGGGTGGAGCCGCATATTCATTACTGTAATGAGCGATACCATGTGACCGCTCAATACAGGAAGCTGTCAGCGCCCGGAGAACCAGGGACCGCGCCAGGAGCAGGTGAGTATAACGGGGGGCAGTGCGCGATATTCACCTGTCCCACGTTCCACCGTCGGTGCCGCTCCGTCTTCCATGTCCTCTGCAGTGACGCTCAGGTCAGAGGGCATGATGGCGCGATTAGTGTGCGCGCCGCCCTCTGCCTGAACTGTCAGTGCAGAAGACGCGGAAAACACAGCAGCGCTCGGCGGTCAAACATGGGACAGGTGAATATAGCAAGTGCCGGGGGCCTGAGCAACGAGAGGCGAGTAAGATTTCTTTTTTTTTTTTTATCGCAGCAACAGCATATGGGGCAAATATCTCTATGGAGCATCTCGTGGGGCCATAATCAGCATTTGTGTAGCATTATACGGGGCCATGTGCAGCATTATATGGGGGCAAATATCTCTATGGAGCATCTTATGGGGCCATGTGCAGCGTTATATGGGGCAAATATTTCTATGGAGCATCTTATGGGGCCATGTGCAGCATTATATGTGGGCAAGTATCTCTATGGAGCATCTTATGGGGCCATAATCAGCATTTGTGCAGCATTGTATGGGGCAAATATCTCTATGGAGCATCTTATGGGGCCATAGTCCGCATTTGTGCAGCATTATATGGGCCAAATGTGTCTATGGAGCATCTTATGGGGCCATAATCAGCATTTGTGCAGCATTATATGGGCCAAATGCGTCTATGGAGCATCTTATGGGGCCATAATCAGCATTTGTGCAGCATTATATGGGCCAAATTCGTCTATGGAGCATCTTATGGGGCCATAATTAGCATTTGTGCAGCATTGTATGGGGCAAATGTCTCTATGGAGCATCTTATGGGGTCATAATTAACATTTGTGCAGCATTATGTGGGGCATATTTTAATATGGAACATCTTATAGCGCCCATCATAAACTGTATGGATCATTATATGGGGCGTATTTTGTATGAAGCATTATATGGGGCCCATCATGAACTGTATGGAGCATTATATGGGGCTCCTGATTGAATATGGATATTCAAAAACACTTAACTTACTGATGTCTCAATTTTACTTTTATTGGTACCTATTTTTATTTTTGACATTTACCGGTAGCTGCTGCTGCATTTTCCACCCTAGGCTTATACTCGAGTCATTAAGTTTTCCCAGTTTTTTGTGGCAAAATTAGGGGTCTCGGGTTATACTCGGGTCAGCTTATACTCGAGTATATACGGTAAGTTTTCTGTTATTATGAGCTCTATGTGGGGAGAAAAAAAATCTTGTGGCTATCTCCAGGGGTCCATGTTGCTAAATTGTGCAGTTATAGCACTAAGACTACTTTCACACTAGCGTCGTTGCAATGCGTCGTTCAAGAGAAAAAACACATCCTGCAAAGTTGTCTGCAGGATGCGTTTTTTCCCCATAGACTTACATTACCGACGCATTGCGACTTATTGCCACATGTCGCAACCATCGTGCGACGGTTGCATCGTGTTTTGGTGCACCGCCGGCACAAAAAAAACGTTACATGTAACTTTTTTTGTGCTTCGAGTCCGCCATTTTCATTTTCCGCATACGCGGCCGAAACTCCGCCCCCTCCACCCCGGACCTTGCAATGGGGCAGCGGAAGCGTGGTAAGACGGCTTCCGCTGCCCACGTCGGGCATTTATTTCACAGCATGCGTCGGTACGTCGGCCCGACGCACTGCGACGGGCCCGTACCGACGCTAGTGTGAAAGCAGCCTAATGTGATTGCTCTAGTTCACCATGCGATTGTGTGTGTAATATTTACCTTTCTATATGTATACAAAAAGTACTGCATTTGAAGAAAAAAAAAAAAATGACTGATTATTTTGTGATAATTCCAAATTGGTTGGGATTGCTTTCCCATATGGTCCAGTAAAAATGTTAAGCATATCATTTGGCGTGAAGAGGCATTGTATACCATCACTGTAGATAAGAGCCACCCAATAGAGATAATGTGTACTTAGTTCCAGAGAAGCTGAGGTTCACTCACCGCCATCAAGGCTGCGGGTGGCTCTTTTGCTGGCAGTTCGCTGGAACTGTGGAGCAGGACGATCTATGAGAGCACTGGCATGCCTTGTCTGTGCCTGTGTGCGCCCACTGTAACGAAATTTGGATCCCAGTGACAGGAACTTGTGTTTAGGAATGGTCTCTGTAGATGTTAACCTATTAGATCAAAGAAAATGCTTAGTTTTTAATTGACTGTTGAGAAATCCATTGGTTTAAATCAGGGCACAAGCTCAAATTGTCTAAGGGCTGCATTGACACAGACATTCCAATGAGTTGCAGCAAAACATTAAAAGGGGTTTTTTAATCTACAACATGTGAAGAATATTGACAGCACATTGTATAAATGTAAGAAAGGTGGAGCTTTCACTTTTAGAACTCCAGACCTTTGGGAGGAAAAGGGAAAGTGTTTCGTAACTCCCATAAACTGCAATAGACAGAATATACGGCTACCTCGCCACCTCTTCTCTGAAGTGTGGAATACGGGAACAGGGGCTACATATTATCTCAATATATGGGGATACCAGAGAGGAAACCCTATGCATATGCCATACATTTCTCAAAGGAGTATCCCCTTTTAAGATCAGTCTGGGTAAAACTGCCACATTGTGTTCTGCCCAATATAGGCTGTGATCACACTTCCAGAGAGGTTTAATCTCTGTACATGAAGGTACGATATTCTAGATATTTAAAAATAATCCAAAGTTGATTTATCATTTCAATACATTTAAAAAGAAATTTAAAACTCAAGCATAAGATATCACTATAAGCAGTCAAGAGTTGTACAGCGTCTGGTAAGTATAACATTAAAGGTTTCAAACTATATGCTAAGAAAATGATTTATTATTTTACAGTTGAAGGATTTAGTCATTTAGTAAAGTGCAGACAGTGATGGAAACGTACACCTTGTACAAGTGCTTGTCACAAAATTAGAATATCATCAAAAAAGTTAATTTCAGTTGTTCAACACAAAAAGTGAATCTCATTATATAGAGTCATTACAGAGTGATCTATTCCAAGTGTTTATTTCTGTTAATGTTGATGATTACGGCTTACAGCTGTGAAGATTAGACTGAAAGAATCCTTTGTGTCTTATCTCAAGAAACTAGAGCAAAGTTGACATTTCCTTTTATGGACGCATTCCTTCTTACTGATGTAACCTTCTTACTTACATACTAGAAGCTGTACCTTATCTCTGCTTGTATAGACTGTTTTTGTAAGTGATAGTGAAATATGAGCGCTTGTGCGCATGTCTGTAAATGAATAATTTTTTTTATATAAAGGAGGGGTAGAGCTCAGTGAGTCAGATGTGCTCCTGGGTTTCCCCTGTATATGATCACACAATACTTTGTTTGCGTGTCATTTACTCAGGATTCCTACAGTTAGGAAGCCAGGGACAGATAAGGACTCAACATTTCTCTGGCGCACCGAACAGGGACCTGAGAAGAGAGTATTTGCTCGAGATTTACCTGCGGATACGGACAACGGAGATCTGGGATAATGGACGGCAAATGAACTGAAAAACCTGGCCAGGTAAGAGACATTATTAGTTCTCTTTTATCTGCCCTGTATTATCCGAAAGATCTCTATGAGCCGTGTCACGCTGGGTTAGTCTAGTAGTGAGTAGATACCTATAAAACTCGGGTTACCATATTGTATAGACTTATGAGTCCTGTCCCTGGCAGTGTGTGAACAGTGTGAAGGTTGTGGTATGTTGTGAAAGAAGAGCAAAAGTGCGTAGAAAAATAAGCCGAAATAGTTGGGGTATAAGCCTTATACACGGAAGTCAGCCTAACTGGGTCATGTGGTTGCGTCCTTCTGGGAGACCTCCGCCCATGCTTGACTCCAATTAAGTGCTTAACTTCCTTCATTTCTGGATAAGGTTTGATAGAATGAGCCCAGGACGCGGGTCCATGAGCCTGGGACAAGTATGCTAACTGACACAGAAAGTTTTGTGATCTGTATGGTGTTGCTGGGGTCTGTTTGTGTGCATAATAGCACTTAAGTACGTCCTGCATATTAGAAGAAACGGAGCAGACAAGCCCTTCAATATTTTAGCTCCCTAGGAGAGAAGGCAACGAGACGCCACCAACAGAGGAAGTGGTTGTCCAAACGTCACCTAGGGTAGTCATAGCTAATATTGAAAAGAAAAATGGGAAATAATAGCTCCCTAGGAGAGAAGGCAACGAGACATCACCACAGAGTAAGTGATTGTCCAAACGTCACCTGGGGTAGGAATAGCTATTATTGAAAAGAAAAATGGGAAATAAACAGACCAAAACCGTCTTAGGACAAGTAGAAGCAGCAGATATCATACAGGAAAGATGTGGAAAGACAGTCAGAAGGCAGATTAGAAGGGTAAGAGAAAAATTGGGAATTTTAGAAGCACTTATGTTCAGTACAGAATGGGAAAGACTGAGTAAAGAACGAGGTGGAATTATCAGGGATAATGGGTGGGAAGAAATCATACACTGTATGATAAAGGTCTCAAAAACGGCTAAAGAGGAGAATTGGAAGTATGATCCAGACACTTCCAAATGGAGTATGGGTACGGGAAAATGTTGTGCTACGATTCATTCAGTTCCTCCTCCTTATCTAGATCCGAGTGTTCAACCATTTGTACCTTCAGGAGGTACAGAGGGAGGGAAACCCATACCAAATTTATATCCTGGGTTAAGCGGGGTGGAAGGATGGGTATGCCAAAATTGTGGCCAGCAGAATCCGGATTGGAGAACTGAGTGTTCCGCCTGTGGGGCCCCTAAAGGCCATCAGTTATTAGCGCCTGTTAGGATAATAACAAAGGGAGTGAGAGAAGCTGATCCCGAGAATCCTAATCAAAGAATTACTAGGCAAATTGAAACACAACAGTATTTTCCATGGACACCAGCTGAGGGTATGTCTCTTCTTATGAATGCACCAGATCCAACTCGATACCCAAATAGATTTGCTAGTTATATAGAGCAAATAATTCGCACACATAATGGTTCATGGATGGATGGAATGGAATTATGTAGGCTAAAAATGCCATCGGGAATGTTTCAGGAGCTGATTGTAGCAACACAGGCTCAAAGACCAGCAGGAGAAAATGTAAGAGCACCTTTTGTGATAGAGTCAGGAAACCGGTTTGTAGAGGCTCTAAATCAGTTCATGCAAGGAAAACAGAGGGAGAGAGGATCCACAGGCATAGTTATGCAGAAAGCAGGTCAATCCATAGATGAGTATTCCCGGGAGCTGGAAGATAGCTTTAGGAATGAGGGATTAAATATTGCTGATCCAGGAGTCCTCCGGCTCTATACTAAACAATTGATTGAGGGACTTGAACCAGGCATTAAGGAAAGATTCAAGTCAGCTACGCCAGATTGGAGAACTCTAGAACAACCACAGATAGTGAAACAAAGATGTATGGGCATTGCTATGGATTTAAGAGAAAAGAAAAAACCTGTCAGAATAGCGCAAGCAAACACAACAGGTGGAAGGGCAAGACATAATTTTCCCTGTCATTACTGCAAGAAACCAGGACATTTCCAGAGAGAATGTAGAAAGAAGCAGGCAGACATAAAATCAGGAAAATTTGTACCAAAGAATAAGCCCTCAGACATCCAACAGACATCCATAGTGGATGGTCCCATATCAGACTCAGATTGACTTAATGTGTTACAAACTTCCCTACCAGCTAGAAGACCTATAATACAGGTGAATGTGGGGGGAAGAGAGATTCCATTTTTGATAGATACAGGTGCAACTTCCTCAATTTTGAATCAAGATTTTCTTCCAAACCCAGAAGATATTTCACAGCAAACAACTTTTGCTGAGGGTTATGATGGGGTAATTCGAACACTGCCATATACTGTGCCCCTAGAGGTCTCATTAGGACCTAAATGTTTTGCATCCAGATTTTTGTATGCCAGAGGTGCCCCAACATGTCTGTTGGGAACTGATGTCCTAAAGAAATTAGAAGCTAACATCAATTTTAGGGAAGATGGCACAGTTATGCTGACTATCCCTGATGATGCAGAAACATTAGAACAATATGTTAGAATTCAGGCTTTTGAGGATTATACTGAAGAAAAAGAGTACACCACAGATCTAGATCTCTCAACGGTCCCAGAAACACTGTGGGCACAGGGTGACACTGATGTGGGATTATTGCATATCTCTCCTGTAAAATTATCTGTGCAACCAGGAGCTGTTCTCCCACAGCTCAGACAATACCCTGTGAGTGCCCAGCAGGAACTAGCGATTACAAAACAGATAGAGGAATACAGAGAGAAAGGAGTTTTGGTAGAGATACAATCACCTGCTAACACTCCTCTGTATCCAGTCAAGAAGAGAACTCTTGATAAGGGTTCTATGCCCAAATATCGTATGGTACATGATCTAAGAGAAATAAACAAAGTTCTAGATCCAATCACCCCAGTTGTACCCAATCCTCATACGTTACTATCACAGATACCAGCCAGTTCTCAAGTGTTTACTGTAATAGATCTTTCAAATGCATTTTTCTCGGTTCCTTTACACCAAGATAGTTGGCATTTGTTTGCATTTACATTTAAGGGCAAACAGTTGGCGTGGACACGCCTTCCACAGGGAATGATACACTCCCCTACTCTTTATTCAAATGCCCTACAAACAGTTCTTCAAAGGTTTGAACCTGAATCACAGGTAGTAATTTTGCAGTATGTGGATGATCTACTACTTTGCTGCCCAGATCTAGAAACTGCAGAAAGGTCCACTGTGAGTTTACTATGTTTTCTAGAAAAAGAAGGGTGTAAAGTGAATAGACAAAAGCTACAAGTTTGTCAGATCAAAGTGGTCTTTCTAGGTCATTGCATTTCTCAAGGTAAAAAGCATCTTACACCTCAAAGAACTGAAGCAATAAGACAGATGAATGAGCCTAGAAATCATAAACAGCTACGAGCATTTTTAGGAATAGTGTCTCATTGTAGACAATGGATTATACATGCCAGTCAACTAATGCAACCACTGTATGACTGTGTAAAAAGTGAACCTTATTTGTTGACAAAAGAAGGTCAGAGTTCGTTCCAACAATTAAAAGATGCCCTTGTTTCAGCTCCAGCGTTAGGGCTACCAGACTACACCAAACCATTTCAGCTTATGGCTGCAGAAGTTGATTCACATGCTACAGGAGTTCTTACCCAGAAGCATGCAGGGAAACAAAGACCAATTGCATATCTTTCAGCAAGGTTAGATCCAGTAGCTAAAGCAGCGCCAACCTGTGTACGTGTAGTTGTTGCTGTCTCACTATTGTTGGACAAAGCATCAGAAATTGTCCTAGAGCATCCACTCACAGTTCAAACTACACATGATGTTTATGGGATATTAAACCAGGTCCAACCAAAACACATTTCCATGGCCAGACATTTGCGGCTACAGTGTTCTTTGCTGCTTCCCTCTACTATCACATTTGCAAGGCTTCAGACTCTCAATTTAGCTACACTGCTACCTCTCGAGTCTGAAGGGGGGAATAAGGACACTGATCCACACGCAAATTTTTTCCCTACAGACACACATGATTGTACAGAGCTCATTTTACAAGAAACAGCAGGCTTACCCAATGTATCCGAAACACCACTTCAAAATCCAGATTTAGAGCTGTTTATAGATGGTAGTAGGTTTGCAGATGACACAGGTAACTTCCATACAGGGTATGCAGTTGTGTCAGAATCTGAAACTCTCAAAGCAGAACCACTTCCACCGAAACAGTCTGCACAAGAAGCAGAACTAACAGCATTGATTGAAGCGCTAAAAATAGCTGAGAATCAGACAGCTAATATATACACTGATTCTAGGTATGCACATGGTATTGTGTTTGATTTTGGAGTAATCTGGAGAGCTAGAGGTTATATGACAGCGTCAGGCCAACCTGTAAAACATGCTTCTCTGATCAAACAGATCTTAGAGGCTGCACAAGAAACAAAAGAAGTAGCAGTAATTAAGGTAGCTGCACATGTGAGACTCGACACTAGGGAATCTAGGGGAAATGATAGGGCTGATAAAGCAGCCAAGGCAGCAGCGGTCAAACCCTTACAGCAGGTTCATACTGTAAACCCCACAGAAAATACTGAAGATAGACTGAGACAAGCACAGGAAGATGCAGGAGAAGAGGAGAGGGACAGGTGGAAAAAGGAAGGGGCAGAAGAACAAGCAGGAATTTGGAAGAAAGATGGACTAATATGTCTACCTAGAGCCTGGTACCCGATTGTAGTTGGTGGACTGCACCACCCTACTCATGTGTCTGCAAATGCAATGACACTGCTGGCAAAGCAAGTCTGGTTGGCTCCAGGTTTTGGCAACTACGCAAGAGACTATTGTGCTGCATGCGCTATATGCCTGGCACATAATCCCGGACAGACAACAAAGACCCCTATGAAGCACCACGTCCGACCTCTCTATCCGTTTCAGCGATTACAAATAGACTTTATCCAGCTGCCAAAAAGTAATGGGTATGAGTATGTGTTGGTGTGTGTGGACATGTTCTCAGGGTGGCCAGAGGCCTATCCAGTTCGGAAGGCTTCAGCTAAAAACACTGCTGTAAAGCTAGTTGCCGAACTGATACCCCGTTACGGTCTCCCTGAAGTGATCGAGTCAGATAGGGGTACTCATTTCACTGGAGAAATATTTCAAAATGTACTGAAAATGTTGGGTGTTGAAAGTCAGTTACACACTCCATACCATCCTCAAAGTTCTGGTAAGGTGGAACGCATGAATGGAACTTTAAAGTTAAAAATACAGAAAGCCATGGCTGAAACAGGAAAGCCTTGGACAGAATGCCTTCCACTGGCCCTTTACTCAATACGCAATACCCCAAGGGGTAAGACTAAACTGTCTCCATATGAAATTTTGTTTGGCAGGACTGCCAATTTAGGATGTTATTTTCCACAGCAACTTGTGTTAAATATTGAGTCATTGACTTCTTATGTGCAAAATCTTCAGAAACAATTAACTAAGGTGCATGCACAAGTTTTTGATTCCCTTCCAGATCCTGACAACATTGAAGGAAGTCACAAGTTGGAACCAGGTGATCAAGTCTATGTAAAAAGACACACCAGAAAGGCTCTTGAACCAAGATTTGACGGACCCTTCCAAGTCTTGTTGACAACACCTACATCAGTCAAGCTAGAAGGAAAGGCATCATGGATACATGCAAGTCACTGCAAAAAAGCAGTACAAAACTCATGATATTGATGTTAATAATGTTAATCTCAACGGAGGCATGGGATAGACTAAAATCTCTAGCCCCTTTGAACAATAGATTCGTACAACATCATAGAAAATTAGTGCATGACTTGTTAAATAATACACAACCCCTGACAGATTGTTGGATCTGTACCCATTCACCGGTATCAGCCATAAGTATACCTTTTCTAGCAGTTCCCGTGTCAGCAGAAGAAATATTTGCTTGGCCTAATTGTTCAGACAACCTGGCCAACAACCAAACTGGTAATGCTAGGCTGTGGAATACTACAATCGCCATACCAATTGTGGGATGGGTAGAATTTCCTTGGTGGCAGGGTAATCTCTCAGGGAGTAATACACATCTACAATATTTAGCATTCAGGGGAGGAAAATGGGTACCTAGAAATAAGACTGGATTAACTGATCTAGGACAGGTCCCCACTGAAAATCTACAGCTCAGTTTCAGTACAACCGTCCCTTCCTCTGATGCTTTCAAACCTGTAGTATTGGAAAGATACATACACAATAGAAATTGGGAACATTCTGAGTTGTTCCCTCAAGGTAATGAAAGAGATTGTACAAGCAAACCGGGGAACCTGGTTTGTAATTAATCTGATGAGTATGACATTTAAATTAAAGGACGTACAACGACTCAGAGATCAGTATGACAAAGATAATGACCAGAATAAGGATAACTGGTGGTCAGATACCTTTTCTTTTCTTAACCCAGCCAACTGGTTCAGAGGAATCGGTGGGTGGGTTGCTGGGATTATGCAGAGCATAATACATATAGTTATGATTATTGTAGTCATATACGTACTATTCCAGATTATGCTCAAGGGTATCTCAGTATGCACAGATAAACTTTGTGTAATAGATGCAAGAGTATAAAGTTTTGTTTTTTTTTGTTTTTTTTTTCCTTTATTCTTATGTTATCCTCTAGTGATTCTAATTAATATTACTGTACTAATTTTTGTTTTTATATTTTAGTATACTGCTAAAGAAGAAAATAATTTGCGATAGAAGAATTAATACTAGATTTGATTCTCTTATTAATAATATAAGTGTGTGTATGTGTAATACCAAAATAAAGGCTTTGTCTTTGGCCCTATGGTAATAAATAAAAGGAATATGTCAAAGGGGGGAATTGTGAAGATTAGACTGAAAGAATCCTTTGTGTCTTATCTCAAGAAACTAGAGCAAAGTTGACATTTCCTTTTATGGACGCATTCCTTCTTACTGATGTAACCTTCTTACTTACATACTAGAAGCTGTACCTTATCTCTGCTTGTATAGACTGTTTTTGTAAGTGATAGTGAAATATGAGCGCTTGTGCGCATGTCTGTAAATGAATAATTTTTTTGATATAAAGGAGGGGTAGAGCTCAGTGAGTCAGATGTGCTCCTGGGTTTCCCCTGTATATGATCACACAATACTTTGTTTGCGTGTCATTTACTCAGGATTCCTACAGTTAGGAAGCCAGGGACAGATAAGGACTCAACACAGCCAATGAAAACCCAAAAGTCACTATCTCAGTAAATTAGAATATAACACCAGTTTGAAAAATTATTGTAAAATCCAAAATGTTGGCCTGCCGAAATGTATGTTCAGTAAATACACTCAATACTTGTTTGTGGCTCCTTTTGCATCAATTACAGCATCAATGCAGCATGACATGAAGGTGATCAGCCTATGGTACTACTGTGAGGTGTTATGGAAGCCCAGGTTACTTTGATAGCAGCCTTCAGCTCATTTGCATTGTTGAGTCTGTTGTCTCATCTTCCTCTTGACAATACCCCATAGATTCTCTATGGGGTTAAAGTCAAGTGAGTTTGCTGGCCAATCAAGCACAGTGATACTGTTTTTAAACCAGGCACTGGTACTTTTAGCAGTGTGGACAGGTGTCAAGTCCTGCTGGAGAATGAAATTTCTATCTCCAAAAAGTTTGTCAGCAGAGGGAAGCATGAAGTGCTCTAAAATTTCCTGGTAGATGGCTGTGCTGACTTTGGTTGTGCTAAAACACAGTGAACCTACACCAGCAGATGACATGGCTCCCCAAACCATCACTGATTGTGGAAACTTCACACTAGACCTCAATCAGCTTGGATTGTGTCTCCACTCTTCCACCAGACTCTGGAACTTTGATTTCCAAATGAAATGCAAAATTTACTTTCATCTGAAAAGAACACCTTGGACCACTCAGCAACAGTCCAGTTTTTTTTTTCCTTGGCCCAGGTAAGATGCTTCTGGCTTGTCTATTGGTGATGAGTGGCTTGGCAAGGAATGCGACACTTGTAGCCCATGTCCTGGATAAGTGTGTGTGGTGGCTCTTGAAGCAATTACTCTACCAGCAGTACACACCTTGTGAATCTCCCCCAAATTTTTGAACCGTCTTTTCTTAATCCTTTTAATGCTGCAGTTATCCCGGTTGCTTGTGCACCTTTTTCTACCACACTTTTTTCTTCTGCTCAACTTTCCATTAATATGCTTGGATACAGCGCTCTGTGAACAGCCAGCTTCTTTAGCAATGACCTTTTGTGGCTTAAGCTACGTTCACATTTGCGTTGTGCGCCGCAGCATCGGCGCCGCAACGCACAACGCAAACAAAAACGCAGCAAAACGCATGCACAACGCTGCGTTTTGCGCCGCATGTGTCCTTTTTTTGATTGATTTTGGATGCAGCAAAAATGCAACTTGCTGCGTCCTCTGCGCCCGGACGCGGGCGCCGCAGGGACGCATGCGGCGCAAAACGCAAGTGCGACGCATGTCCATGCGCCCCCATGTTAAATATAGGGGCGCATGACGCATGCGGCGACGCTGCGGCGCCCGACGCTGCGGAGCAGACCGCAAATGTGAACGTAGACTTACCCTCCTTGTGGAGTCAATGACTGCCTTCTGGAAAGCAGGAAAAGGCGCAGTCTTTAGGAGCGCTGGGCCAAACGTAAAAAAATTATACGAATGGGAATGGTTGAAGGCACAAACCTTTATTAGACTTCTTTGCACTCCACAACACGTTTTGATAGCAACACTATCTTCCTCAGGTGGTGACTGAACATTTGTCTCCACAGTGGACGCTACCCAAGTAAGGTATCTAGCAGGAACACGGGATGCAGTGACGGGATGCAGTCAGAGCAAGGATTAACAGGTTTATTTACAGGGGAATACTCCACTCAGGGAGGTCAAGGGTTAAACAGGGGCACAAACAGTACATTAAATCAAAGGATATTCTTAAGGTGACGAACAACGGTTCAAAATAACGATAAATGGGTAACAAGAGTATCAGGAAGTCCTAACACTGCATCTCCTGCTGCACACTAAATAGCACCAGCAACAGCGGGCACAGCGTCTCCTCCTGGATGGTACTGTAGTCACTGGTTCCATCTTCTGGTGGCAGTGGTCAGTCTCCGGTACTTCCACTGCCCCTAGTCTTTATACTGTAAATGCCTACAAGGTTACGGGCCACGGTACTGTCTAAGCCCGATGTGTTTCCTGCACAACTCTCCTGACAGTCTCTGTCAAACAGGCCCAAAGTGGCTGACTGTAATACGGTCTTGTACGAGCCCAGCCCTCTCTAGTTCCAGACCCGGCATGCAGGTGCCTGTGGTCCGGTCAACCCCCCTACACACATACCGTAGAAATGTCCTGATGTCACTGGCTCCATTGATGCCACCAGGATACCCACTACCACCAATATAATAATTATGTTTGTCTCCTTAATAGAGGATATGTGCCAACAACAAGTTGCCAGTCCATTTCTACACTTGCGAATTTGAGAAAGACCCGGGCTCGGGTCGAAACATTAAAAATAAATCGCTTACAAAATTTTTTTTTCTTCTTTTCTTCACTGTATTGTTACTTACCACTGTGGTGAACTTTGTGCAGAAGAATAAAGTGTATATCTTGAAGTAATCCTCATGAGTGCGGCTGTTAACCACATACTCTGGACATCTGGCAAGTCAGCAGTTTTCCCCATGATTGTGCAGCCTACTAAACAGACTAAGGGTACTGTCACACAGTGGCACTTTTGTCGCTACGACGGTACGATCCGTGACGTTCCAGCGATATCCATACGATATCGCTGTGTCTGACACGCAGCAGCGATCAGGGACCCTGCTGAGAATTGTATGTCGTAGCAGATCGTTTGGAACTTTCTTTCGTCGCTGGATCTCCCGCTGTCATCGTTGGATCGGTGTGTGTGACACCGATCCAACGATGCGTTCGCTTGTAACCAGGGTAAACATCGGGTTACTAAGCGCAGGGCCGCGCCGCGCTTAGTAACCCGATGTTTACCCTGGTTACCATCGTAAAAGTTAAAAAAAAAAAAAAAACGTACATACTCACATTCCGGAAAGAAGATATGGATCTCAAGGACCCAGAAAAGACGACCAAAATGCCCAAATGACAATGTATAAAAAGTTTAAATTTTATTAATTCACAACAATTGTAGAAAAAAAAAAAAAAAAAAAAATATATATATATATATATATATATATATATACACACATCACATTAATATAACACAGGTGATGTTCAGTGCTGCAGGATGTGCATAGACACCACACAAAACATGATAAGGACGCACGGAGCCGGGAACCAAAAGCCCACCCATAAATATAAATGGTCAGTAAGGGGTTAGAGTACCTCCAATAATCAAATGCATGCAACCACCTTGCTATAGCTAAAAAAATATACTTCCATCCAGCATCTATATATAAAGACCCAAAGGTCCAGGTGTCCGATGTATTTGACAAATGTCCATTACCTTTTATGCTAGAAAGAGCGGGTGAGATGGATCCAGGGTCCGTGCGCCCTCCCCGACGCACGTTTCGGTAATTACACCTTCCTCAGGGTGTGGTGTCTATGCACATCCTGCAGCACTGAACATCACCTGTGTTATATTAATGTGATGTGTATATATATATATTTTTTTTTTCTACAATTGTTGTGAATTAATAAAATTTAAACTTTTTATACATCGTCATTTGGGCATTTTGGTCGTCTTTTCTGGGTCCTTGAGATCCATATCTTCTTTCCAAGTTTGATAGCGACTAGTCCCTATATGTAGTCATTTGTTTGTTCAGTTTAACCATTGGTATAACATTTATCTCTGTTATGCTATTTACTGTTGTGGTTTCGGTCTTATACTCACATTCCGGTGTCCGTCAGGTCCCTTGCCGTCTGCTTCCCGCTCTGACTGACTGCCGGCCGGAATGTAAGAGCAGAGCACAGCGGTGACGTCACCGCTGTGATCTGCTTTCACTTTACGGCGGCACTCAGTCAGAGCGGGAAGCAGACTGCGAGGGACCTGACGGACACCGGAATGTGAGTATGTACGGTTTGGTTTTTTTTACTTTTACGATGGTAACCAGGGTAAACATCGGGTTACTAAGCGCGGCCCTGCGCTTAGTAACCCGATGTTTACCCTGGTTACCCGGGGCCTTCGGCATCGTTGGTTGCTGGAGAGCGGTCTGTGTGACAGCTCTCCAGCGACCACACAACGACTTTCCAACGATCACGGCCAGGTCGTATCGCTGGTCGCGATCGTTGGAAAGTTGCAGAGTGTGACAGTACCCTAAGGGACCTTTTTAAACCCTTAGGAAGCCTTTGCAGATGTTCTTTGTTAATTATTCTAATTTACTGAGATAATGACTTTTGGGTTTTCAATGGCTGCAAGCCACAATCATCAACATTAACAAAAATAAACACTTGAAATAGATCAATGTTTGTAATGACTAATATATGAGTTTCACTTTTTGTATTGAAGAACTGAAATAAACTAACTTTTTGATGATATTCTAATTTTGTGAGAAGCACTTGTACTATGATAAAGGTTCTATTAATTAAATGGCAGTAAACTGAGCTTCTGCTCAATAAAATATTCAAGTGCTAGAAATGAAGTTTGGACAGAAATTGGTATTACTGGGTATGAGTAAAAAGTGCTGTTAGTACTCATGTCCAACAATAAGTGATACAATTCAGAAAATAATCACATAGTCAAGGTGTAACTTACTATGGATCTGAACAGAAGACCCATGTGCACTTGGGCTGCCACCAGGAGCACTAACAACATGGGAGGTTGAACTTTATTAGCGTTCTGGTTAACAAAGGCACTTATACCTATTACAGTAAATCACAGTACCCTACTCCTCCTACCTCCACTTAGCAGTTCATACACAGCACTTTTTACTCCTCATACCCAATACCAATTTCTGTTCATACTTAATTTCTAGCACTATTAATTTATTGAACAGAGGGTGTACCTTTCCAGAACTGTCCGCACTTTAAATAACTAAATCCTGCAACTGTAAAATAATAAATCGTTGTCTTATCATATATTGTTAAACCTTTAATGTGAGACTTACCAGATGCTGTACATCTCTTGGCTGCTTATAGTGATATCTAATACTTGATTTTTAAATTTCTTCTTTTAAATGTATTGAAATGATAAACCTTGGATTATTTTTATATATCTACTATCGTACCTTCATGTACAAAGATTGAACATCTCTGGAAAGGTGATAATATTAAGTATTTTGGAAGCGTCTCTCACCTATATATGACAAAGTGCATTAACCAATATACAGGTCCTTCTCAAAAAATTAGCATATAGTGTTAAATTTCATTATTTACCATAATGTAATGATTACAATTAAACTTTCATATATTATAGATTCATTATCCACCAACTGAAATTTGTCAGGTCTTTTATTGTTTTAATACTGATGATTTTGGCATACAACTCCTGATAACCCAAAAAACCTGTCTCAATAAATTAGCATATTTCACCCGACCAATCAAATAAAAGTGTTTTTTAATACCAAACAAAAAAACCATCAAATAATAATGTTCAGTTATGCACTCAATACTTGGTCGGGAATCCTTTGGCAGAAATGACTGCTTCAATGCGGCGTGGCATGGAGGCAATCAGCCTGTGACACTGCTGAGATGTTATGGAGGCCCAGGATGCTTCAATAGCGGCCTTAAGCTCATCCAGAGTGTTGGGTCTTGCGTCTCTCAACTTTCTCTTCACAATATCCCACAGATTCTCTATGGGGTTCAGGTCAGGAGATTTGGCAGGCCAATTGAGCACAGTAATACCATGGTCAGTAAACCATTTACCAGTGGTTTTGGCACTGTGAGCAGGTGCCAGGTCGTGCTGAAAAATGAAATCTTCATCTCCATAAAGCATTTCAGCCGATGGAAGCATGAAGTGCTCCAAAATCTCCTGATAGCTAGCTGCATTGACCCTGCCCTTGATGAAACACAGTGGACCAACACCAGCAGCTGACATGGCACCCCACACCATCACTGACTGTGGGTACTTGACACTGGACTTCAGGCATTTTGGCATTTCCTTCTCCCCAGTCTTCCTCCAGACTCTGGCACCTTGATTTCCGAATGACATGCAAAATTTGCTTTCATCAGAAAAAAGTACTTGGGACCACTTAGCAACAGTCCAGTGCTGCTTCTCTGTAGCCCAGGTCAGGCGCTTCTGCCGCTGTTTATGGTTCAAAAGTGGCTTTACCTGGGGAATGCGGCACCTGTAGCCCATTTCCTGCACACGCCTGTGCACGGTGGCTCTGGATGTTTCCACACCAGACTCAGTCCACTGCTTCCTCAGGTTCCCCAAGGTCTGGAATCGGTCCTTCTCCACAATCTTCCTCAGGGTCCGGTCACCTCTTCTCGTTGTACAGCGTTTTCTGCCACATTGTTTCCTTCCAACAGACTTACCATTGAGGTGCCTTGATACAGCACTCTGGGAACAGCCTATTTGCTGAGAAATTTCTTTCTGGGTCTTACCCTCTTGCTTGAGGGTGTCAATGATGGCCTTCTTGACATCTGTCAGGTCGCTAGTCTTACCCATGATGGGGGTTTTGAGTAATGAACCAGGCAGGGAGTTTTTAAAAGCCTCAGGTATCTTTTGCATGTGTTTAGAGTTAATTAGTTGATTCAGAAGATTAGGGTAATAGGTCGTTTAGAGAACCTTTTCTTGATATGCTAATTTATTGAGACAGGTTTTTTTGGTTTTCAGGAGTTGTATGCCAAAATCATCAGTATTAAAACAATAAAAGACCTGACAAATTTCAGTTGGTGGATAATGAATCTATAATATATGAAAGTTTAATTGTAATCATTACATTATGGTAAATAATGAAATTTAACACTATATGCTAATTTTTTGAGAAGGACCTGTAGGTTGTGTTGCATGATATGGGGATTTAGAGAGCACCAACATGAGAACCCCAGTCGTCATCTATCGCTCCTCAACACATTAACATTCTGGGTTTGAAAGATGTATTTTAAAGCAACTCAAAGAGCAATCCAGACTACTGTTCCTGCTCAGTGGTGGCAGCTCTGCACAGCACTCATAAGCCTCATAATACCATCATCATCCCTCCTTACGTACCCCTCCTGTGATGCGCACAGCTCTATTTCCTTATGATGTGGATGATACATGTATCAAGTGATCACAGGTCGTTAACTTGTATTTCCTAATAACTACACTGAGCGCTAAGATATTTTAGGATATCCAGAGAGAGAACTGTGATGCCATGTCATGACAGTACTTCATTTTTGTGAATAAAAGGAATGCAGCTGTGCTTTAACAGCAGAGTCTTTCGGAACGTTTGTACTTGACCCGACACTATTTGTTTGCCTCCCAATGACATGGAGTGCTGAAAATGCCTTCTTGGGGGGGTGTCAGGTTTTCTGCTCTGTGCAAAAGAGTTCACATGTATATTATAGCTTACCTAAAAAAGGTATGATGCTCAACACAGACCTTCCAAAGTTTCTTTGCCGCTTGATAACTTGGCAACTTAAACCCTATTGTACTTTCGTATTGCTCCTGCTACAGAGGAAAAGCCAATTAGGGAAATTTGAAAATCCTTTTCTCAATACAAAATGATCCTAAACTGCTCACAATGGATTAAACATATCTTGACAGCTCAATATCTGTCATATTTCCTTTCTGACACAAGGTCAACAAAGCCTTAAATAAGGAACTTTGTGTACAAAATGATATCTTCACTAGGCTATTTAGTGAAATATGTACAACTGATTGCTGATATACAGTACAGACCAAAAGTTTGGACACACCTTCTCATTTAAAGATTGTTCTGTATTTTCATGACTAAATCGTTCATTCACACTTTCAACGTTTTCCCAATTTTTCGGACGGACTGACCTTCATTTCTTTAAGTAATGATGGCCACTCGTTTTTCTTTACTTAGCCGCTTTTTTCTTGCCATAATACAAATTCTAACAGTCTATTCAATAGGACTATCAGCTGTGTATCCACCAGACTTCTGCTCAACACAACTGATGGTCCCAAACCCATTTATAAGGCAAGAAATTCCACTTATTAAACCTGACAGGGCACACCTGTGAAGTGAAAACCATTCCCGGTGACTACCTCTTGAAGCTCATCAAGAGAATGCCAAGAGTGTGCAAAGCAGTCATCAGAGCAAAAGGTAGCTACTTTGAAGAACCTAGAATATAAGACAACAAAAAAGTGTGAAACAACTGAAATTATAAGTATATAATTCCACATGTGTTAATTCATAGTTTTGATGCCTTCAGTGTGAATGTACAATTTTCATAGTCATGAAAATACAGAAAAATCTTTAAATGAGAAGGTGTGTCCAAACTTTTGGTCTGTACTGTACATATACAATAACATTTTTTTTAAAAAAAGCCATTTTCGTACCTCACCAGGGCGAATCTTAATGAAGAAACTGCTTCTTTTATATGAGATTTTCAAGACTTTGGGCCATGGAAAACGGTTAATCCTTAGGTTGTCTTTAAAAACCATTAGACCACCAGAGCAAACTCCAAGTTTAATGTCTACTCCTTCCAAATCCTGGATAAAAGGTAAAGTTACACTACTAAAATATATAGACAACATTAATGCAAAAAACTATTAACTATTAAAAACAACAATAAACCGGTCCACAGCTAGTCAAGCTCAAAACCAGAACAAAAGTTGCCATCAACAGGGCCTAGAAAAGATTTGCTTAATAAAGGTGCAGACTGAGTTGGACAGTGCCTTTTAGTCAATGTTGTTATATAGGTAGTCCCACTATTGATACCCCAATGTTAAGCTGTTAACTGATCAGCATAAGAATTAGGGCTAGCTCACACTGGCGAGTAGCCACAATATAACTCGGACAATGCTACTATGGAACAGTGCCAACTAGCACTTATTTTCGACTTTGCATGAGAAAAAAAATGTTGCGTGCTGTGAAAGGCAGCGACTATCGGACAAGCATTTGCATGCGTGCAAAACATCAGACTCCACTCTGATGTCATTAGAGACTAGGTGATTAATAGCATTGCCTTATATACAGTGGCATAAGTTGGGACTTTAAGTTCCATATGTACACATCAGGTGAAATCCCTTGTGTGCAGTCTGACAAACTGATGGAAATGTTCTCTTTTTACTTGTGGATAGAAGTGGAGATTGACGCAAATTTTGGTTTTTCACGCAATTTGCAGTTTCATTGTTTTTGGATCTTTTAGTCAGATCTATAATTACGGTACTCAAATACAATTATCAGCATGTCATAAGTTTTTACAATTTATTGACAAATACAACAAGTTTATCTAACGACTCAGTGCTGCCCCTTATTTTTCAAGACTCCTGCAATTCACCCTGGCATATATCGCATATATCAGCCAAATTCTGACTGAGGACAACAGATCTTGCCTAGTAAGTGCTCGGAGATTTTCACAATTTCTGTGACTTTGTCCACATGCTTTTTGAGGATTGACCACAGATTATCAATTGGAATGAGAACCACAGAGTGTTTTGCTGATAGAGTTAACATTTCAATGTTTTCTCCACCGAATCCGTAATTACCATGTATACTCGAGTATAAGCTGAGATTTTCATCCCATTTGTTTTGGCTGAAAGTGCCCCTCTCGGCTTCTACTCAAGTCATTGTCCCAGGGGGGTCGGCAGGGGAGGAGGAGCAGCAGCTGTCACATCATACTCATCTGCTACCAGCGCATCTCTGCACGTTCCGGTTTCTTCGGCGCTCGCCAGGGTGGATAAAAATCAATGTTTTTTTAAAAAAATCTAAAAAAAAATCGGATTTTTTTGATTTAAATCGGATTTTTTTGATTTAAATCGGATTTTTTTCAATAAACTGCTTTTTGAGGAAAATATTTTACCATCCAAAGGTTCTTCCATCATGAGATAAAGCTGAGTTGTTTAACTCAGTAGAATAAAGGCTGTATATGTGTAACATTCACAATGCCATGCTCTTCCAGAGGTTTCTGTAGGATGCTGACTATCCAACAAGTTTGGGCATGTCAACTGAATGGAAAAAGAAACTAAACCAAAAGTGAAACCAAGCTAGAAGTGTGGAATTAAAGGGGCAGTATGAACAAAATGTGGAGGCTATTAATAGTTTATACAATTAAGACATGCTGCTTTTAAACACCTACCTATTGCCATATAGTAAAACAAAAAAGATTTTTACTTACTTTGGGGTCCCCCCCTCACCCTGGCGTTAGATCGTTGCCCCTAGTTTCGTCCGTGAAACTATGGGCGCACATGCGCACTGCTCTCACTTCTCATTTTAATCGTGATTTATATTAAAAAAAACCTTTTGATTTAAATCAGTGATTTAAATCATGATTAAAATCATGATTTAAATCGATCCGATTTAAATAGAAAAAAATCTTTTGATTTAAATCGTGATTTAAATCATGATTTAAATCGGCGTGATTTAAATCAATCCACCCTGGCGCTCGCAGCTTCTTCCTGTGTTCAGCGGTCACGTGGTACTGCTCATTAAAGTAATGAATATGAACGCATATTCATTACTTTAATGACCGGTACGATGTGACCGCTGAACACAGGAAGAAGCTGCGGGCGCCGAAGATCACCTGTCAGTGAGAAGCTGCCAGGGACCGCGCCGGGGGCAGGTGAGTATAATGGGGACTGGAGGGCGAGTATTACGCGATATTCACCTGACCGCGTTTAACCGCTGGGCGCCGCTGTGTCTTCTGCCTGTGACGTTCAGGTCAGAGGGCGTGATGACACAATTAGTGTGTGCCGCCCTCTGCCTGAACAGTCACTGCAGAAGACACAGCGGCACCCAGCAGGTGAAAATTGCAAATGCCGAAGGCCTGCTCAGGACAAGAGGCGAGTATGTGTTTTTTTTGTTTTTTTATCGCAGCAGCCGGCTATGGGGAAAATGATTCTATGGAGCATCTTATGGAGCCATAATCAATCTATGCAGCATTATATGGGGCACATTATCTATGAAGCATCTTATGGGGCCATAATCAACCTATGCAGCATTGTATGGGATACATTAGCTATGGAGCATCTTATGGGGCCATAATCTATGCAGAATGGTATGGGGCACATTATCTATGGAGCATCTTATGGGGCCATAATCAACCTATGCAGCATTGTATGGGGCATATTTTCTATGAAACATCTTATGGGGCCCATCAAAAACTTTATGGAGCATTTTATGGGGCATATTTTATTATGGAGCATCTTATGGGGCTATCATGAACTGTATGGAGCATTATATGGGGCTCCTGATTCAATATGGATATTCAAAAACACGTAACCTACCGATGTCTGAATTAATTTTACTTTTATTGGTATCTATTTTTATTTTTGAAATTTACCAGTAGCTGCTGCATTTCCCACCCTAGGCTTATACTCAAGTCATTACGCTTTCCCAGTTTTTTGTGGCAAAATTAGGGGACTCTGCTTATACTCGGGTCGGCTTATACTATAGTATATACGGTATTACTTTTCCTACTGACATGGTGCTTTAAGAGGCTAGGTGAACCAAACTTTGACATTTTGCATCTATGTTTAGAAAAGTCTCCTCATCTCAGTTCCATTTAATACC